>NC_092336.1:555066969-555370000 GCF_046630445.1 Rutidosis leptorrhynchoides | reverse complement strand
GAAGCTAGATCCATTTTTATCTTTTCCAGTAGGTTCATCCAAGGAACTTAAGGTAGTAATGATGTTCATAACATCATTCAATTCATACATATAAAGCTATCTTATTCGAAGGTTTAAACTTGTAATCACTAGAACATAGTTTAGTTAATTCTAAACTTGTTCGCAAACAAAAGTTAATCCTTCTAACTTGACTTTTAAAATCAACTAAACACATGTTCTATATCTATATGATATGCTAACTTAATGATTTAAAACCTGGAAACACGAAAAACACCATAAAACCGGATTTACGCCGTCGTAGTAACACCGCGGGCTGTTTTGGGTTAGTTAATTAAAAACTATGATAAACTTTGATTTAAAAGTTGTTATTCTGAGAAAATGATTTTTATTATGAACATGAAACTATATCCAAAAATTATGGTTAAACTCAAAGTGGAAGTATGTTTTCTAAAATGGTCATCTAGACGTCGTTCTTTCGACTGAAATGACTACCTTTACAAAAACGACTTGTAACTTATTTTTCCGACTATAAACCTATACTTTTTTTGTTTAGATTCATAAAATAGAGTTCAATATGAAACCATAGCAATTTGATTCACTCAAAACGGATTTAAAATGAAGAAGTTATGGGTAAAACAAGATTGGATAATTTTTCTCATTTTAGCTACGTGAAAATTGGTAACAAATCTATTCCAACCATAACTTAATCAACTTGTATTATATATTATGTAATCTTGAGATACCATAGACACGTATACAATGTTTCGACCTATCATGTCGACACATCTATATATATTTCGGAACAACCATAGACACTCTATATGTGAATGTTGGAGTTAGCTATACAGGGTTGAGGTTGATTCCAAAATATATATAGTTTGAGTTGTGATCAATACTGAGATACGTATACACTGGGTCGTGGATTGATTCAAGATAATATTTATCGATTTATTTCTGTACATCTAACTGTGGACAACTAGTTGTAGGTTACTAACGAGGACAGCTGACTTAATAAACTTAAAACATCAAAATATATTAAAAGTGTTGTAAATATATTTTGAACATACTTTGATATATATGTATATATTGTTATAGGTTCGTGAATCAACCAGTGGCCAAGTCTTACTTCCCGACGAAGTAAAAATCTGTGAAAGTGAGTTATAGTCCCACTTTTAAAATCTAATATTTTTGGGATGAGAATACATGCAGGTTTTATAAATGATTTACAAAATAGACACAAGTACGTGAAACTACATTCTATGGTTGAATTATCGAAATCGAATATGCCCCTTTTTATTAAGTCTGGTAATCTAAGAATTAGGGAACAGACACCCTAATTGACGCGAATCCTAAAGATAGATCTATTGGGCCTAACAAACCCCATCCAAAGTACCGGATGCTTTAGTACTTCGAAATTTATATCATATCCGAAGGGTGTCCCGGAATGATGGGGATATTCTTATATATGCATCTTGTTATTGTCGGTTACCAGGTGTTCACCATATGAATGATTTTTATCTCTATGTATGGGATGTGTATTGAAATATGAAATCTTGTGGTCTATTGTTACGATTTGATATATATAGGTTAAACCTATAACTCACCAACATTTTTGTTGACGTTTTAAGCATGTTTATTCTCAGGTGATTATTAAGAGCTTCCGCTGTCACATACTTAAATAAGGACAAGATTTGGAGTCCATGCTTGTATGATATTGTGTAAAAACTGCATTCAAGAAACTTATTTTGCTGTAACATATTTGTATTGTAAACCATTATGTAATGGTCGTGTGTAAACAGGATATTTTAGATTATCATTATTTGATAATCTACGTAAAGCGTTTTAAACCTTTATTGATGAAATAAAGGTTATGGTTTGTTTAAAAATGAATGCAGTCTTTGAAAAACGTCTCATATAGAGGTCAAAACCTCGCAACGAAATCAAGTAATATGGAACGTTTCCCGTTCTTATTGATTAAAAACGTTCCATATTAATTGATTTCGTTGCGAGGTTTTGACCTCTATATGAGACGTTTTTCAAAGACTGCATTCATTTTTAAACAAACCATAACCTTTATTTCATCAATAAAGGTTTAAAAAGCTTTACGTAGATTATCAAATAATGATAATCTAATATATCCTGTTTACACACGACCATTACATAATGGTTTACAATACAAATATGTTACAACAAAATAAGTTTCTTGAATGCAGTTTTTACACAATATCATACAAGCATGGACTCCAAATCTTGTCCTTATTTAAGTATGCGACAGCGGAAGCTCTTAATAATCACCTGAGAATAAACATGCTTAAAACGTCAACAAAAATGTTGGTGAGTTATAGGTTTAACCTATATATATCAAATCGTAACAATAGACCACAAGATTTCATATTTCAATACACATCCCATACATAGAGATAAAAATCATTCATATGGTGAACACCTGGTAACCGACAATAACAAGATGCATATATAAGAATATCCCCATCATTCCGGGACACCCTTCGGATATGATATAAATTTCGAAGTACTAAAGCATCCGGTACTTTGGATGGGGTTTGTTAGGCCCAATAGATCTATCTTTAGGATTCGCGTCAATTAGGGTGTCTGTTCCCTAATTCTTAGATTACCAGACTTAATAAAAAGGGGCATATTCGATTTCGATAATTCAACCATAGAATGTAGTTTCACGTACTTGTGTCTATTTTGTAAATCATTTATAAAACCTGCATGTATTCTCATCCCAAAAATATTAGATTTTAAAAGTGGGACTATAACTCACTTTCACAGATTTTTACTTCGTCGGGAAGTAAGACTTGGCCACTGGTTGATTCACGAACCTATAACAATATATACATATATATCAAAGTATGTTCAAAATATATTTACAACACTTTTAATATATTTTGATGTTTTAAGTTTATTAAGTCAGCTGTCCTCGTTAGTAACCTACAACTAGTTGTCCACAGTTAGATGTACAGAAATAAATCGATAAATATTATCTTGAATCAATCCACGACCCAGTGTATACGTATCTCAGTATTGATCACAACTCAAACTATATATATTTTGGAATCAACCTCAACCCTGTATAGCTAACTCCAACATTCACATATAGAGTGTCTATGGTTGTTCCGAAATATATATAGATGTGTCGACATGATAGGTCGAAACATTGTATACGTGTCTATGGTATCTCAAGATTACATAATATATAATACAAGTTGATTAAGTTATGGTTGGAATAGATTTGTTACCAATTTTCACGTAGCTAAAATGAGAAAAATTATCCAATCTTGTTTTACCCATAACTTCTTCATTTTAAATCCGTTTTGAGTGAATCAAATTGCTATGGTTTCATATTGAACTCTATTTTATGAATCTAAACAAAAAAAGTATAGGTTTCTAGTCGGAAAAATAAGTTACAAGTCGTTTTTGTAAAGGTAGTCATTTCAGTCGAAAGAACGACGTCTAGATGACCATTTTAGAAAACATACTTCCACTTTGAGTTTAACCATAATTTTTGGATATAGTTTCATGTTCATAATAAAAATCATTTTCTCAGAATAACAACTTTTAAATCAAAGTTTATCATAGTTTTTAATTAACTAACCCAAAACAGCCCGCGGTGTTACTAAGACGGCGTAAATCCGGTTTTACGGTGTTTTTCGTGTTTCCAGGTTTTAAATCATTAAGTTAGCATATCATATAGATATAGAACATGTGTTTAGTTGATTTTAAAAGTCAAGTTAGAAGGATTAACTTTTGTTTGCGAAATAGTTTAGAATTAACTAAACTATGTTCTAGTGATTACAAGTTTAAACCTTCGAATAAGATAGCTTTATATGTATGAATCGAATGATGTTATGAACATCATTACTACCTTAAGTTCCTTGGATGAACCTACTGGAAAAGAGAAAAATGGATCTAGCTTCAATGGATCCTTGGATGGCTCAAAGTTCTTGAAGCAAAATCATGACACGAAAACAAGTTCAAGTAAGATCATCACTTGAAATAAGATTGTTATAGTTATAGAAATTGAACCAAAGTTTGAATATGATTATTACCTTGTATTAGAATGATAACCTACTGTAAGAAACAAAGATTTCTTGAGGTTGGATGATCACCTTACAAGATTGGAAGTGAGCTAGCAAACTTGAAAGTATTCTTGATTTTATGAAACTAGAACTTTTGGAATTTATGAAGAACACTTAGAACTTGAAGATAGAACTTGAGAGAGTTCAATTAGATGAAGAAAATTGAAGAATGAAAGTGTTTGTAGGTGTTTTTGGTCGTTGGTGTATGGATTAGATATAAAGGATATGTAATTTTGTTTTCATGTAAATAAGTCATGAATGATTACTCATATTTTTGTAATCTTATGAGATATTTCATGCTAGTTGCCAAATGATGGTTCCCACATGTGTTAGGTGACTCACATGGGCTGCTAAGAGCTGATCATTGGAGTGTATATACCAATAGTACATACATCTAAAAGCTGTGTATTGTACGAGTACGAATACGGGTGCATACGAGTAGAATTGTTGATGAAACTGAACGAGAATGTAATTGTAAGCATTTTTGTTAAGTAGAAGTATTTTGATAAGTGTATTGAAGTCTTTCAAAAGTGTATAAATACATATTAAAACACTACATGTATATACATTTTAACTGAGTCGTTAAGTCATCGTTAGTCGTTACATGTAAGTGTTGTTTTGAAACCTTTAGGTTAACGATCTTGTTAAATGTTGTTAACCCAATGTTTATAATAACAAAAGAGATTTTAAATTATTATATTATCATGATATTATGATGTACGAATATCTCTTAATATGATATATATACATTAAATGTCGTTACAACGATAAACGTTACATATATGTCTCGTTTCAAAATCATTAAGTTAGTAGTCTTGTTTTTACATATGTAGTTCATTGTTAATATAATTAATGATATGTTTACTTATCATAATATCATGTTAACTATATATATAACCATATATATGTCATCATATAGTTTTTTTTTTACAAGTTTTAACGTTCGTGAATCACCGGTCAACTTGGGTGGTCAATTGTCTATATGAAATCTATTTCAATTAATCAAGTCTTAACAAGTTTGATTGCTTAACATGTTGGAAACATTTAATCATGTAAACATCAATCTCAATTAATATATATAAACATGGAAAAGTTCGGGTCACTACAGTACCTACCCGTTAAATAAATTTCGTCCCGAAATTTTAAGCTGTTGAAGGTGTTGACGAATCTTCTGGAAATAGATGCGGGTATTTCATCTTCATCTGATCTTCACGCTCCCAGGTGAACTCGGGTCCTCTACGAGCATTCCATCGAACCTTAACAATTGGTATCTTGTTTTGCTTAAGTCTTTTAACCTCACGATCCATTATTTCGACGGGTTCTTCGATGAATTGGAGTTTTTCGTTGATTTGGATTTCATCTAACGGAATAGTGAGATCTTCTTTAGCAAAACATTTCTTCAAATTCGAGACGTGGAAAGTGTTATGTACAGCCGCGAGTTGTTGAGGTAACTCAAGTCGGTAAGCTACTGGTCCGACACGATCAATAATCTTGAATGGTCCAATATACCTTGGATTTAATTTCCCTCGTTTACCAAATCGAACAACGCCTTTCCAAGGTGAAACTTTAAGCATGACCATCTCTCCAATTTCAAATTCTATATCTTTTCTTTTAATGTCAGCGTAGCTCTTTTGTCGACTTTGGGCGGTTTTCAACCGTTGTTGAATTTGGATGATCTTCTCGGTAGTTTCTTGTATAATCTCCGGACCCGTAATCTGTCTATCCCCCACCTCACTCCAACAAATCGGAGACCTGCACTTTCTACCATAAAGTGCTTCAAACGGCGCCATCTCAATGCTTGAATGGTAGCTGTTGTTGTAGGAAAATTCTGCTAACGGTAGATGTCGATCCCAACTGTTTCCGAAATCAATAACACATGCTCGTAGCATGTCTTCAAGCGTTTGTATCGTCCTTTCGCTCTGCCCATCAGTTTGTGGATGATAGGCAGTACTCATGTCTAGACGAGTTCCTAATGCTTGCTGTAATGTCTGCCAGAATCTTGAAATAAATCTGCCATCCCTATCAGAGATAATAGAGATTGGTATTCCATGTCTGGAGACGACTTCCTTCAAATACAGTCGTGCTAACTTCTCCATCTTGTCATCTTCTCTTATTGGTAGGAAGTGTGCTGATTTGGTGAGACGATCAACTATTACCCAAATAGTATCAAAACCACTTGCAGTCCTTGGCAATTTAGTGATGAAATCCATGGTAATGTTTTCCCATTTCCATTCCGGGATTTCGGGTTGTTGAAGTAAACCTGATGGTTTCTGATGCTCAGCTTTGACCTTAGAACACGTCAAACATTCTCCTACGTATTTAGCAACATCGGCTTTCATACCCGGCCACCAAAAATGTTTCTTGAGATCCTTGTACATCTTCCCCGTTCCAGGATGTATTGAGTATCTGGTTTTATGAGCTTCTCTAAGTACCATTTCTCTCATATCTCCAAATTTTGGTACCCAAATCCTTTCAGCCCTATACCGGGTTCCGTCTTCCCGAATATTAAGATGTTTCTCCGATCCTTTGGGTATTTCATCCTTTAAATTTCCCTCTTTTAAAACTCCTTGTTGCGCCTCCTTTATTTGAGTAGTAATGTTATTATGAATCATTATATTCATAGATTTTACTCGAATGGGTTCTCTATCCTTCCTGCTCAAGGCATCGGCTACCACATTTGCCTTCCCCGGGTGGTAACGAATCTCAAAATCGTAATCATTCAATAATTCAATCCACCTACGCTGCCTCATATTCAGTTGTTTCTGATTAAATATGTGTTGAAGACTTTTGTGGTCGGTATATATAATACTTTTGACCCCATATAAGTAGTGCCTCCAAGTCTTTAATGCAAAAACAACCGCGCCTAATTCCAAATCATGCGTCGTATAATTTTGTTCGTGAATCTTCAATTGTCTAGACGCATAAGCAATCACCTTCGTTCGTTGCATTAATACACAACCGAGACCTTGCTTTGATGCGTCACAATAAATCACAAAATCATCATTCCCTTCAGGCAATGACAATATAGGTGCCGTAGTTAGCTTTTTCTTCAATAACTGAAACGCTTTCTCTTGTTCATCATTCCATTCAAATTTCTTCCCTTTATGCGTTAATGCAGTCAAGGGTTTTGCTATTCTGGAAAAGTCTTGGATGAACCTTCTGTAGTAACCAGCTAGTCCTAAAAACTGGCGTATGTGTTTCGGAGTTTTCGGGGTTTCCCACTTTTCAACAGTTTCTATCTTTGCCGGATCCACCTTAATACCTTCTTTGTTCACTATGTGACCGAGGAATTGAACTTCTTCCAACCAAAATGCACACTTTGAAAACTTAGCGTACAATTCTTCCTTCCTCAATACTTCTAACACTTTTCTCAAATGTTCACCGTGTTCTTGGTCATTCTTTGAGTAAATAAGTATGTCATCAATGAAAACAATGACAAACTTGTCAAGGTATGGTCCACACACTCGGTTCATAAGGTCCATGAACACAGCTGGTGCATTAGTTAAACCAAACGGCATGACCATAAACTCGTAATGACCGTAACGTGTTCTGAAAGCAGTCTTTGGAATATCATCTTCTTTCACCCGCATTTGATGATACCCGGAACGTAAGTCAATCTTTGAATAAACAGACGAGCCTTGTAGTTGATCAAATAAGTCGTCGATTCTCGGTAGTGGGTAGCGGTTCTTGATGGTAAGTTTGTTCAACTCTCGGTAGTCGATACACAACCTGAATGTACCATCTTTCTTCTTGACAAACAAAACAGGAGCTCCCCACGGTGATGTGCTTGGTCGAATGAAACCACGCTCTAAAAGTTCTTGTAATTGGCTTTGCAGTTCTTTCATCTCGCTGGGTGCGAGTCTGTAAGGAGCACGAGCTATTGGTGCAGCTCCTGGCACAAGATCTATTTGAAATTCAACGGATCGATGTGGGGGTAATCCCGGTAATTCTTTCGGAAATACATCGGGAAATTCTTTTGCAATGGGAACATCATTGATGCTCTTTTCTTCAGTTTGTACTTTCTCGACGTGTGCTAAAACAGCATAGCAACCTTTTCTTATTAGTTTTTGTGCCTTCAAATTACTAATAAGATGTAGCTTCGTGTTGCCCTTTTCTCCGTACACCATTAAGGGTTTTCCTTTTTCTCGTATAATGCGAATTGCATTTTTGTAACAAACGATCTCCGCTTTCACTTCTTTCAACCAGTCCATACCGATTATCACATCAAAACTCCCTAACTCTACTGGTATCAAATCAATCTTAAATGTTTCGCTAACCAGTTTAATTTCTCGATTCCGACATATATTATCTGCTGAAATTAATTTACCATTTGCTAATTCGAGTAAAAATTTACTATCCAAAGGCGTCAATGGACAACTTAATTTAGCACAAAAATCTCTACTCATATAGCTTCTATCCGCACCCGAATCAAATAAAACGTAAGCAGATTTATTGTCAATAAGAAACGTACCCGTAACAAGCTCCGGGTCTTCCTGTGCCTCTACCGCATTAATATTGAAAACTCTTCCACGGCCTTGTCCATTCGTGTTCTCCTGGTTCGGGCAATTTCTAATAATGTGGCCTGGTTTTTCACATTTATAACAAACTACATTGGCATAACTTGCTCCGACACTACTTGCTCCGCCATTACTCGTTCCGACACCATTTGTTCCTTTCGTTCTATTAACCCCTGGTCCGTAGACCTCACACTTCGCCGCGCTATGACCATTTCTTTTACACTTGTTGCAAAATTTGGTGCAGAACCCTGAGTGATTCTTTTCACACCTTTGGCATAGTTGCTTCTGATTGTTGTTGTTGTTGCGGTTATTATTGTTGTTGGGATGATTGTTGTAGTTGCTGTTGTTGTTGTTGTTGTTGTTGTTGTTGGGCCGTTTGTTGTAGTTGCGATTGATGTTGCGATTGTTGGGATAATTGTTGCGATTATTGTTGTAATTGCTGTTGTTGTTGTATTGGTGATTCTTATCACCGTTTTCCTCCCACTTTCTTTTGACTTGCTTCACATTGGCCTCTTCAGTAGTCTGTTCTTTAATTCTTTCTTCAATCTGGTTCACTAGTTTGTGAGCCATTCTACATGCCTGTTGTATGGAGGCGGGCTCGTGTGAACTTATATCTTCTTGGATTCTTTCCGGTAATCCTTTCACAAACGCGTCGATCTTCTCTTCCTCATCTTCGAATGCTCCCGGACACAATAGGCACAATTCTGTGAATCGTCTTTCGTACGTGGTAATATCAAATCCTTGGGTTCGTAACCCTCTAAGTTCTGTCTTGAGCTTATTGACCTCGGTTCTGGGACGGTACTTCTCGTTCATCAAGTGCTTGAATGATGACCACGGTAGTGCGTACGCATCATCTTGTCCCACTTGCTCTAGATAGGTATTCCACCATGTTAACGCAGAACCTGTGAAGGTATGCGTAGCGTACTTCACTTTGTCCTCTTCAGTACACTTACTTATGGCAAACACCGATTCAACCTTCTCGGTCCACCGTTTCAATCCGATCGGTCCTTCGGTTCCATCAAATTCCAAAGGTTTGCAGGCAGTGAATTCTTTGTAGGTGCATCCTACACGATTTCCTGTACTGCTAGATCCAAGGTTATTGTTGGTATGTAGCGCAGCCTGTACTGCGGCTATGTTTGAAGCTAGAAAAGTACGAAATTCCTCTTCATTCATATTCACGGTGTGTCGAGTAGTCGGTGCCATTTCCTTCAAAATAGTTAAATGGAACAAGTTAATCATACAGAATATTAAGAGTAGTTAATAGTATTTCGTAGCATAATATGAACTCTTTTATAAAAGCTTTTTCTTCATATTAGCGTTTTATAAGTTTAAATTCGGGTAGTACCTACCCGTTAAGTTCATACTTAGTAGCTAATATACAATTCAACTACTACAATTCTATATGAAAAACTGATTATAATAATATTTCGCGTTCAAACTTTTATACAATATTTTACAAACTTACAATACCGCTTATTTTACATAAAGCATGAAATATAGCACACAATAACTTTGATACAAGATAGTTGTGAAGACAATTCTAGCTAGTACACAAGTCGTTCAGCAAAGGCAATAAATACACGTAATTCATACGTCCAGAAACAAGTCATGCATTCTGGTTTTACTAGGACTACTTCCCATCCTTGGTCTTGTGCAACATAACCGTTATGGCCGTTGATAAGACAGCGTGTTGTAACGTCATCAAAGGGACGAGGGTTACGTAATGTCCAACAGTCCCGTAATAATCTAAAAACCTCATTTCTTACCCCAATTACCGACTCCGTCACTTGTGGAAACGTTTTGTTTAATAGTTGTAGCCCGATGTTCTTGTTCTCACTTTGGTGAGAAGCGAACATTACTAATCCGTAAGCATAACATGCTTCTTTATGTTGCATGTTAGCCGCTTTTTCTAAATCACGAAGTCCAATATTCGGATATATTGAGTCAAAATAATTTCTTAACCCGTTGCGTAAAATAGCATTTGGGTTCCCCGCAATATATGCGTCAAAGTAAACACATCGTAACTTATGGGTTTCCCAATGTGATATCCCCCATCTTTCAAACGAAAGTCTCTTATAAACCAAGACATTCTTGGAACGTTCTTCGAATGTCTTACAAACTGATCTCGCCTTAAATAGTTGTGCCGAAGAATTCTGGCCGACTCTAGACAAGATTTCATCAATCATGTCTCCGGGTAGGTCTTTTAAAATATTGGGTTGTCTATCCATTTTGTATTTTTAAACTGTAAAATAGACAAGAGTTAGATTCATAAAAAAAAAAAATACTTATTAATACAAGCAATTTTTACATATATCATAAAGCATAAGAACACTATATTCCATATATTACACCACACGAATACAACTATCTTATTCCGACTCGCTCGTTTCTTCTTCTTCGGTTTTGGTTCGTTTTGCCAAGTTTCTAGGGATATATGATGTTCCCCTAATACGAACCGTCGTTGTCCACATTGGTTTAGAAAAACCTGGTGGTTTAGAGGTTCCCGGGTCATTGTTACAACTTAAGGACTTCGGGGGTTGACGATACATATAAAGTTCATCGGGGTTGGAATTAGATTTCTCTATTTTTATGCCCTTTCCCTTATTATTTTCTTTTGCCTTTTTAAATTCAGTTGGGGTAATTTCTATAACATCATCGGAATTCTCGTCGGAATCCGATTCATCGGAGAATTGGTAATCCTCCCAATATTTTGCTTCCTTGGCGGAAACACCATTGACCATAATTAACTTTGGTCGGTTGGTTGAGAATTTTCTTTTACTTAACCGTTTTATTATTTCCCCCACCGGTTCTATTTCTTCATCCGGTTCCGATTCTTCTTCCGGTTCCGATTCTTCTTCCGGTTCCGACTCTTCTTCCGGTTCCTCTTCGGGAACTTGTGAATCAGTCCACAAATTATTCCAATTTACATTTGACTCTTCATTATTATTAGGTGAGTCAATGGGACTTGTTCTAGAGGTAGACATCTATCACATAATATCAAACACGTTAAGAGATTAATATATCACATAATATTCATATGTTAAAAATATATAGTTTCCAACAAAAATGTTAAGCAATCATTTTTAAAGAAAACACGGTCGAAGTCCAGACTCACTAATGCATCCTAACAAACTCGATAAGACACACTAATGCAAATTTTCTGGTTCTCTAAGACCAACGCTCTGATACCAACTTTTAAAGGATATTCTAGATGACCATTAGCTATAACAAGATAATTCAACATTAATGCATTCTAACGACTATCAGTTAGACTCACTAATGCAAAACTCGATATGTCCTTATTGAAAACCGCCCAAAGTCGACAAAAGAGCTACGCTGACATTAAAAGAAAAGATATAGAATTTGAAATTGGAGAGATGGTCATGCTTAAAGTTGCACCTTGGAAAGGCGTTGTTCGATTTGGTAAACGAGGGAAATTAAATCCAAGGTATATTGGACCATTCAAGATTATTGATCGTGTCGGACCAGTAGCTTACCGACTAGAGTTACCTCAACAACTCGCGGCTGTACATAACACTTTCCACGTCTCGAATTTAAAGAAATGTTTTGCTAAAGAAGATCTCACTATTCCGTTAGATGAAATCCAAATCAACGAAAAACTTCAATTCATCGAAGAACCCGTCGAAATAATGGATCGTGAGGTTAAAAGACTTAAGCAAAACAAGATACCAATTGTTAAGGTTCGATGGAATGCTCGTAGAGGACCCGAGTTCACCTGGGAGCGTGAAGATCAGATGAAGAAGAAATACCCGCATCTATTTCCAGAAGATTCGTCAACACCTTCAACAGCTTAAAATTTCGGGACGAAATTTATTTAACGGGTAGGTACTGTAGTGACCCGAACTTTTCCATGTTTATATATATTAATTGAGATTGATATTTACATGATTAAATGTTTCCAACATGTTAAGCAATCAAACTTGTTAAGACTTGATTAATTGAAATAGGTTTCATATAGACAATTGACCACCCAAGTTGACCGGTGATTCACGAACGTTAAAACTTGTAAAAACTATATGATGACATATATATGGTTATATATATAGTTAAAATTATATTATGATAATTAAACATATCATTAAGTATATTAACAATGAACTACATATGTAAAAACAAGACTACTAACTTAATGATTTTGAAACGAGACATATGTGTAACGATTATCGTTGTAACGACATTTAATGTATATATATCATATTAAGAGATATTCGTACATCATAATATCATGATAATATAATAATTTAAAATCTCTTTTGATATTATAAACATTGGGTTAACAACATTTAACAAGATCGTTAACCTAAAGGTTTCAAAACAACATTTACATGTAACGACTAACGATGACTTAACGACTCAGTTAAAATGTATATACATGTAGTGTTTTAATATGTATTTATACACTTTTGAAAGACTTCAATACACTTATCAAAATACTTCTACTTAACAAAAATGCTTACAATTACATCCTCGTTCAGTTTCATCAACAATTCTACTCGTATGCACCCGTATTCGTACTCGTACAATACACAGCTTTTAGATGTATGTACTATTGGTATATACACTCCAATGATCAGCTCTTAGCAGCCCATGTGAGTCACCTAACACATGTGGGAACCATCATTTGGCAACTAGCATGAAATATCTCATAAAATTACAAAAATATGAGTAATCATTCATGACTTATTTACATGAAAACAAAATTACATATCCTTTATATCTAATCCATACACCAACGACCAAAAACACCTACAAACACTTTTATTCTTCAATTTTCTTCATCTAATTGATCTCTCTCAAGTTCTATCTTCAAGTTCTAAGTGTTCTTCATAAATTCCAAAAGTTCTAGTTTCATAAAATCAAGAATACTTTCAAGTTTGCTAGCTCACTTCCAATCTTGTAAGGTGATCATCCAACCTCAAGAAATCTTTGTTTCTTACAGTAGGTTATCATTCTAATACAAGGTAATAATCATATTCAAACTTTGGTTCAATTTCTATAACTATAACAATCTTATTTCAAGTGATGATCTTACTTGAACTTGTTTTCGTGTCATGATTCTGCTTCAAGAACTTCGAGCCATCCAAGGATCCATTGAAGCTAGATCCATTTTTCTCTTTTCCAGTAGGTTTATCCAAGGAAATTAAGGTAGTAATGATGTTCATAACATCATTCGATTCATACATATAAAGCTATCTTATTCGAAGGTTTAAACTTGTAATCACTAGAACATAGTTTAGTTAATTCTAAACTTGTTCGCAAACAAAAGTTAATCCTTCTAACTTGACTTTTAAAATCAACTAAACACATGTTCTATATCTATATGATATGCTAACTTAATGATTTAAAACCTGGAAACACGAAAACACCGTAAAACCGGATTTACGCCGTCGTAGTAACACCGCGGGCTGTTTTGGGTTAGTTAATTAAAAACTATGATAAACTTTGATTTAAAAGTTGTTATTCTGAGAAAATGATTTTTATTATGAACATGAAACTATATCCAAAAATTATGGTTAAACTCAAAGTGAAAGTATGTTTTCTAAAATGGTCATCTAGACGTCGTTCTTTCGACTGAAATGACTACCTTTACAAAAACGACTTGTAACTTATTTTTTCGACTATAAACCTATACTTTTTCTGTTTAGATTCATAAAATAGAGTTCAATATGAAACCATAGCAATTTGATTCACTCAAAACGGATTTAAAATGAAGAAGTTATGGGTAAAACAAGATTGGATAATTTTTCTCATTTTAGCTACGTGAAAATTGGTAACAAATCTATTCCAACCATAACTTAATCAACTTGTATTATATATTATGTAATCTTGAGATACCATAGACACGTATACAATGTTTCGACCTATCATGTCGACACATCTATATATATTTCGGAACAACCATAGACACTCTATATGTGAATGTTGGAGTTAGCTATACAGGGTTGAGGTTGATTCCAAAATATATATAGTTTGAGTTGTGATCAATACTGAGATACGTATACACTGGGTCGTGGATTGATTCAAGATAATATTTATCGATTTATTTTTCTGTACATCTAACTGTGGACAACTAGTTGTAGGTTACTAACGAGGACAGCTGACTTAATAAACTTAAAACATCAAAATATATTAAAAGTGTTGTAAATATATTTTGAACATACTTTGATATATATGTATATATTGTTATAGGTTCGTGAATCAACCAGTGGCCAAGTCTTACTTCCCGGCGAAGTAAAAATCTCTGAAAGTGAGTTATAGTCCCACTTTTAAAATCTAATATTTTTGGGATGAGAATACATGCAGGTTTTATAAATGATTTACAAAATAGACACAAGTACGTGAAACTTCATTCTATGGTTGAATTATCGAAATCGAATATGCCCTTTTTTATTAAGTCTGGTAATCTAAGAATTAGGGAACAGAAACCCTAATTGACGCGAATCCTAAAGATAGATCTATTGGGCCTAACAAACCCCATCCAAAGTACCGGATGCTTTAGTACTTCGAAATTTATATCATATCCGAAGGGTGTCCCGGAATGATGGGGATATTCTTATATATGCATCTTGTTATTGTCGGTTACCAGGTGTTCACCATATGAATGATTTTTATCTCTATGTATGGGATGTGTATTGAAATATGAAATCTTGTGGTCTATTGTTACGATTTGATATATATAGGTTAAACCTATAACTCACCAACATTTTTGTTGATGTTTAAAGCATGTTTATTCTCAGGTGAATATTAAGAGCTTCCGCTGTTGCATACTAAAATAAGGACAAGATTTGGAGTCCATGTTTGTATGATATTGTGTAAAAACTGCATTCAAGAAACTGATTTCGATGTAACATATTTGTATTGTAAACCATTATGTAATGGTCGTGTGTAAACAGGATATTTTAGATTATCATTATTTGATAATCTACGTAAAGCTTTTTAAACCTTTATTTATGAAATAAAGGTTATGGTTTGTTTTAAAAATGAATGCAGTCTTTGAAAAACGTCTCATCCCGTTCTTATTGATTAAAAACGTTCCATATTAATTGATTTCGTTGCGAGGTTTTGACCTCTATATGAGACGTTTTTCAAAGACTGCATTCATTTTTAAACAAACCATAACCTTTATTTCATCAATAAAGGTTTAAAAAGCTTTACGTAGATTATCAAATAATGATAATCTAATATATCCTGTTTACACACGACCATTACATAATGGTTTACAATACAAATATGTTACAACAAAATAAGTTTCTTGAATGCAGTTTTTACACAATATCATACAAGCATGGACTCCAAATCTTGTCCTTATTTAAGTATGCGACAGCGGAAGCTCTTAATAATCACCTGAGAATAAACATGCTTAAAACGTCAACAAAAATGTTGGTGAGTTATAGGTTTAACCTATATATATCAAATCGTAACAATAGACCACAAGATTTCATATTTCAATACACATCCCATACATAGAGATAAAAATCATTCATATGGTGAACACCTGGTAACCGACAATAACAAGATGCATATATAAGAATATCCCCATCATTCCGGGACACCCTTCGGATATGATATAAATTTCGAAGTACTAAAGCATCCGGTACTTTGGATGGGGTTTGTTAGGCCCAATAGATCTATCTTTAGGATTCGCGTCAATTAGGGTGTCTGTTCCCTAATTCTTAGATTACCAGACTTAATAAAAAGGGGCATATTCGATTTCGATAATTCAACCATAGAATGTAGTTTCACGTACTTGTGTCTATTTTGTAAATCATTTATAAAACCTGCATGTATTCTCATCCCAAAAATATTAGATTTTAAAAGTGGGACTATAACTCACTTTCACAAATTTTTACTTCGTCGGGAAGTAAGACTTGGCCACTGGTTGATTCACGAACCTATAACAATATATACATATATATCAAAGTATGTTCAAAATATATTTACAACACTTTTAATATATTTTGATGTTTTAAGTTTATTAAGTCAGCTGTCCTCGTTAGTAACCTACAACTAGTTGTCCACAGTTAGATGTACAGAAATAAATCGATAAATATTATCTTGAATCAATCCACGACCCAGTGTATACGTATCTCAGTATTGATCACAACTCAAACTATATATATTTTGGAATCAACCTCAACCCTGTATAGCTAACTCCAACATTCACATATAGAGTGTCTATGGTTGTTCCGAAATATATATAGATGTGTCGACATGATAGGTCGAAACATTGTATACGTGTCTATGGTATCTCAAGATTACATAATATATAATACAAGTTGATTAAGTTATGGTTGGAATAGATTTGTTACCAATTTTCACGTAGCTAAAATGAGAAAAATTATCCAATCTTGTTTTACCCATAACTTCTTCATTTTAAATCCGTTTTGAGTGAATCAAATTGCTATGGTTTCATATTGAACTCTATTTTATGAATCTAAACAAAAAAAGTATAGGTTTCTAGTCGGAAAAATAAGTTACAAGTCGTTTTTGTAAAGGTAGTCATTTCAGTCGAAAGAACGACGTCTAGATGACCATTTTAGAAAACATACTTCCACTTTGAGTTTAACCATAATTTTTGGATATAGTTTCATGTTCATAATAAAAATCATTTTCTCAGAATAACAACTTTTAAATCAAAGTTTATCATAGTTTTTAATTAACTAACCCAAAACAGCCCGCGGTGTTACTAAGACGGCGTAAATCCGGTTTTACGGTGTTTTTCGTGTTTCCAGGTTTTAAATCATTAAGTTAGCATATCATATAGATATAGAACATGTGTTTAGTTGATTTTAAAAGTCAAGTTAGAAGGATTAACTTTTGTTTGCGAAATAGTTTAGAATTAACTAAACTATGTTCTAGTGATTACAAGTTTAAACCTTCGAATAAGATAGCTTTATATGTATGAATCGAATGATGTTATGAACATCATTACTACCTTAAGTTCCTTGGATGAACCTACTGGAAAAGAGAAAAATGGATCTAGCTTCAATGGATCCTTGGATGGCTCAAAGTTCTTGAAGCAAAATCATGACACGAAAACAAGTTCAAGTAAGATCATCACTTGAAATAAGATTGTTATAGTTATAGAAATTGAACCAAAGTTTGAATATGATTATTACCTTGTATTAGAATGATAACCTACTGTAAGAAACAAAGATTTCTTGAGGTTGGATGATCACCTTACAAGATTGGAAGTGAGCTAGCAAACTTGAAAGTATTCTTGATTTTATGAAACTAGAACTTTTGGAATTTATGAAGAACACTTAGAACTTGAAGATAGAACTTGAGAGAGTTCAATTAGATGAAGAAAATTGAAGAATGAAAGTGTTTGTAGGTGTTTTTGGTCGTTGGTGTATGGATTAGATATAAAGGATATGTAATTTTGTTTTCATGTAAATAAGTCATGAATGATTACTCATATTTTTGTAATCTTATGAGATATTTCATGCTAGTTGCCAAATGATGGTTCCCACATGTGTTAGGTGACTCACATGGGCTGCTAAGAGCTGATCATTGGAGTGTATATACCAATAGTACATACATCTAAAAGCTGTGTATTGTACGAGTACGAATACGGGTGCATACGAGTAGAATTGTTGATGAAACTGAACGAGAATGTAATTGTAAGCATTTTTGTTAAGTAGAAGTATTTTGATAAGTGTATTGAAGTCTTTCAAAAGTGTATAAATACATATTAAAACACTACATGTATATACATTTTAACTGAGTCGTTAAGTCATCGTTAGTCGTTACATGTAAGTGTTGTTTTGAAACCTTTAGGTTAACGATCTTGTTAAATGTTGTTAACCCAATGTTTATAATAACAAAAGAGATTTTAAATTATTATATTATCATGATATTATGATGTACGAATATCTCTTAATATGATATATATACATTAAATGTCGTTACAACGATAAACGTTACATATATGTCTCGTTTCAAAATCATTAAGTTAGTAGTCTTGTTTTTACATATGTAGTTCATTGTTAATATAATTAATGATATGTTTACTTATCATAATATCATGTTAACTATATATATAACCATATATATGTCATCATATAGTTTTTTTTTTACAAGTTTTAACGTTCGTGAATCACCGGTCAACTTGGGTGGTCAATTGTCTATATGAAATCTATTTCAATTAATCAAGTCTTAACAAGTTTGATTGCTTAACATGTTGGAAACATTTAATCATGTAAACATCAATCTCAATTAATATATATAAACATGGAAAAGTTCGGGTCACTACAGTACCTACCCGTTAAATAAATTTCGTCCCGAAATTTTAAGCTGTTGAAGGTGTTGACGAATCTTCTGGAAATAGATGCGGGTATTTCATCTTCATCTGATCTTCACGCTCCCAGGTGAACTCGGGTCCTCTACGAGCATTCCATCGAACCTTAACAATTGGTATCTTGTTTTGCTTAAGTCTTTTAACCTCACGATCCATTATTTCGACGGGTTCTTCGATGAATTGGAGTTTTTCGTTGATTTGGATTTCATCTAACGGAATAGTGAGATCTTCTTTAGCAAAACATTTCTTCAAATTCGAGACGTGGAAAGTGTTATGTACAGCCGCGAGTTGTTGAGGTAACTCAAGTCGGTAAGCTACTGGTCCGACACGATCAATAATCTTGAATGGTCCAATATACCTTGGATTTAATTTCCCTCGTTTACCAAATCGAACAACGCCTTTCCAAGGTGAAACTTTAAGCATGACCATCTCTCCAATTTCAAATTCTATATCTTTTCTTTTCCAACTGACATTAAAAGAGGATTGATTCAGATGAAATTAATATTTTTAATTAAGATTATTTAATATTTATATGAATTTGATATATTATATAATATTATAATATATATTTAATAATTGATTGAAATAATATTATTAGTAATTTTAAATATTATTAAATATTTAAATATTAGTAATATATAATTTTAACTATTAAATGATTTAATTTATATATATTTATTAAATAATTAATAGTATTTAATAAAAATTATTTAAATATTATGATATATGTATATATGTTTTCATAAAGATTGTAATTAAAAATCAACTGAAACGTCCGCGACTAATCCTCCCGGACGGAATCTTTAACAGTTGGTCCCATTGCGATGATTGACTCCAAGTAATGTCCTTAATATGAGCTAATGCACAGCGGAAGACTTAATTCGTACCTGAGAATAACATGCTTTAAAACGTCAACATAAAGTTGGTGAGATATATAGGTTTGATGCTAGCAGCGTTATAACAATGGAACACAAGATTTTATATATAAACATTTTAATAAAAATATTCTAAGTGGTTGAGCACTTGGTAACCATACTTAACATTTAATCACGTCGCATATTCCCTTTATTATGAAATCTTACTACACCGTACCAAGTGTAGTCACAAAACGAAGTACTGTGCAACCGTTGAATACTGGTCGTCCAGTCCGGTTGGGGTTGTCAGGCCCGATAGATCTATCAACAGGATTCGCGTTTACAATACCGCTGTAAATAACAGTTACCAAGCTACAGGGAAGTATGCCAGTGGTACAACTCAACGTAGAATATATTTTTCAGTTACTTGTGTCCATAACGTAAAACATAAAATACATGTATTCTCATCCCGAAATACTTAGAGTTTAAAAGTGGGACTATATACTCACCTAATGTATTTTGTAGTAAAAATACATAGAACGTCATTGATCAAGTAAAGGTTTGGCCTTGAATTCACGAACCTAAATCATATAATATATATTAACTCATATAATAACACTTAAACAAGTTCATATATTAATATGTAATATGATATATATAATAAATATAATTTATAAAAACATTATTTGTTTGCTAATAAAATAATTATAATAATACTAAAATAATGATAATAAAAATAAAAATAATGGTAATTCTAATAATAATAATAATAATAATAATAATAATAATAATAATAATAATAATAATAATACTAATAATAATAATAATAATAATAATAATAATAATAATAATAATAATAAAAATAGAAGTTAAGTGTTTATACCCTTTAATAAGTTTTCTAAAAAGAAATGCCCGTAACGGGACTCGGACTCGGGACCTCTCGCTCACCTGTCAACCCCTCAAACCACTCTACCATTTCAGCTTTTCTGAAATAACTAGCAACCTAAAATATTTTAACCCGTCATCATCATTATTAATCTAGTCCAACAGCACCTTCGGCCCAACAGAAAATGTCAGCCCAGCTGCAATTACGGCCCATCAGGAACATAAGGCCCAAAGGTGCAGTTTAATCCATACAAGGAGAATGGGCAGCCCAAGAAGGAGTCTTCCAATTGAGCTGTATACATCGTGGTTTAAAACGAAAAACAACAGCTGGATGATTATGATAGTGGGGCTGCGGTTTTTTTTAAAAAAAAACAAAACAATCAATCATTATCCTCCTAGCACAAATCACGTTCTCTTATTCCTTTTCAATTACTCACCCACTCCTCGTTTTATTTATTCTTCTTTTTTTTTTTTTTTTTTTCCGGTTGAACTCAGGAACACAGAAGAGAAGTTTGCAGCGGTGGTGATGGTGTTTGTCACATGAAGGTAACGGTTGTTTGAATGATCCTGAAGTGGCGGGTGATGTTCGTACAAAACATTGCTACAACTGTAACAGTAGTATAACAGCGGTATGGTAGGTTTATTTGTGGTTGTTTATTGTAGGGTTCGATGGGTTTGTGCAGGTGTTTGAAACAGGAACGTTTTGCAGTAGAAGATAGTAGGTTTGCAGGGTGGTTATGAAGATGGTGAAAGGCAGTCGATAGTGGTCATGTGTGGTGATTTCGAAGGGAAAACAAAAATACATATAGCGAGTAGTAGTTAAACAGTTATAGCCAGGGTTTCGTGGTTCATAATTATTCAAAGAAACCGAGGTTGCA
Organism: Rutidosis leptorrhynchoides; assembly: GCF_046630445.1. Taxonomy (NCBI): domain Eukaryota; kingdom Viridiplantae; phylum Streptophyta; class Magnoliopsida; order Asterales; family Asteraceae; genus Rutidosis; species Rutidosis leptorrhynchoides. The sequence continues at coordinate 555,348,445 of NC_092336.1, read as the reverse complement.
GGTGGTTCTTCGAAGGTTGTTTAGTGGGTGTTCAGATGGTGGTGATGTATGACTGAAAAACAGAAATTGCAGGTGGCTTTTGGTTGGTGTTTTTCTTCGACCCCAAAACAGAAAAAAAAAACAGTAATAGGGAGAGAGAGGATGAGAGAGAGAGAGGAGGAAAATCTTAGCAATTGTTTGTGATCTCGTTCAAACTAGAAATAGGTCACAGCAACTCCAAGAAATAAATGAGAGGGTGATTGCGGTTGTCGGGTGTAATGAGGGTTTAGGTGGCTGGGTATTATGATCGTGTTTGTGTTCGGTTGTCACGAAGAAGGAGGAGATGTGATCGAAGGTAGTTGCAGCGAAAAGGGTTTATGAATGAAAACAGGAAGTGGGTGACAGTTGTGGTTTCAGGTTGGAGTCGAACAGCGAAACGTCTAGGAGCAATCAGGTAAAGATCCAAGATGATGGTTGAATGATTGGGTTCTGAAACAGATAGCAACGAAAAGAAATATTATGGTCATGGGGTTTACACAACAACAGTAGAGCGTATCAATGATGATGGTGTTGTGCTTTTGTGTTGTGCAAGCAATAGAAGTTAGTAGGAGTAATTTGAGCAAGATCGATGGGGGTTTGAGTTCATAACTCCAAGAGAAGAAAGAAGAAGAAAACGTGTCAAGAATCAAATGAGTTGTTAATGTGTTTCTCTCAATGTAATGATATATATAAACAAAATAAAATTTGATAGATTGAGACTGGTGACGAAAAATAAGTAATCAAGTACAGTGTTGAATGGCTGATTGATGGTTTTGTTCTCAAATTAAAGAGTGATGTTATGAATTGTAGGGTAGTAAGTGAAGTTATAACAAGAATAGAAAAGAGTCTCGTGATTTAATTTGTACAATTCTACTGACACATATTTCATATAATTATATATATATATACATATATATATATATATATATATATATATATATATATATATATATATATATATATATATATATATATTAATAGTTTATTAATTTTAATCAAGTTATTGTATATATATACATGTACATATATTTATATATATACACACATTTTTACAACTAATGGTTCGTGAATCGTCGGGCATGGTCAAAGGGTGACTAATTATCTAGATATAAATTTCAGACTTTCTAGACTCAACATTAAGGTTTTTGATTATCGTTTCGGAAACATATAGAGATTAGGGTTTAAATTTGGTCGGAAATTTCCGGGTCGTTACAGTACCCACCCGTTAAAGAAATTTCGTCCCCGAAATTTGATCAAGATCGTCATGACTAACAAATAATTGCTTTTATGGCGAATATGAATTGATAACTAGAGTTTTATCACCATTTAGTAATAGTGGTAAAATAATTCGATTATGTGAAGCGTACGAGTGAAGCTGTTACAAGAGATTGAGATAAAGATTTAACTTTTGACTACACATGATATTTCCGGAATTTAAGGGATTTACAAGAAAATCTTGCGAATCTAAATGATTTGATTCTTCGGCGAATAAGGAAATTATGACCTTCTTTGATTTAATGTGCCAATCTGTTTCGATTTCTCTGTCGGATATTTCACTATAAATCCATCTCCTTCCCTTCCTTACTTCCATACCTCACATCTCCTATCCTTTCTCTTTCAATTCATACCTCAAAGTATTCTCTAAAATACTCTATCCCGTTCTGATTCTTGTTATACTTCTAACTTCCATATCTTTCATTCTGTTCTTTTATCTACTGCCAGAAGAATCTATTTACTTCTACTATACTCTTGGGTTTATAGTGTTTCTAGTTCTCCCATGTCTCTATATTGCTATTGATATACACGGTTTGAAATTTTGGGGTTATTATCGAGCTTTATATTCTTTCTTATTTTTCGGAGCTTCATGCTTTCGTTTTCTTCCCCCGTCTTCGAGTCAAGCAAGTAATAGTCCGAAATTCGTAGGTATAAAATTTGGAATGAACATAGCTAATGCTCTCAGAAAGGAATAGTAATGGCACGATTTTGGTTTGTCAAATTTCCAGAATATCCTGGAAAAGACCGAATCATCAAGAGAATATTTTCTTGATATGTTTAGAGATTGGATAGAATGTATGAGCCGTGTAACATAGCACATGATGATGGTACTGTGAATCATCACATTCCATTAGAAACTCAACATGATTTACTGTAATATAATGAAGTTGATCAAGTTTCATTATATTATACTAATTCATGTATCAGTTCCCAACACTGCTTCAGAACATTCCTATTTTAATTTCGAAGGTTTCAGAATTTAGAAACTAACACAGTTTCTTTTATTTTATAACGCAGATATTACGGAGAGATACATGATCGCAGATAGAAATAGTTGTGAAAATATCTCCAGAAATATGGAGAATAAGTATAACGGAAGATATGAAGATATCTTATAATATCTAAGATAAAATGATGATGAAGAATATCATCTGAAAAGGTTTAGAATATCGAGTAGGGTTCTTAGTAATGGTTTCAGCGGGTTCTGAATCGTTGGGATTCTTTGAAAGCAGATTCAGTTCTTGTGATTTATCGTCACCTTCCTTCATACTTTGCTCAATTCATTTTTCCATTTCCAACCCTTCTCTTTTCTGAGCTTTACCAACACACTGTACTTTATCGTCAAACTTTTGACTTGTTAAAGTCATTTACAGTTTTTGCTGCTTCATCAGCATCTCGAGAACTATTTCGCAGTTCAGAGTGTTTTCCAGAAACTTCACATTCGAAATATGCAATTTTTAGGGGTAGACGTTTTTGGTATATCTGGGAGAATTTCTACGAGGTTTTCAAAATACTGATTGTTGATTCTGCCTAAGGGATGACGAGCTGCTGGTACGTCTGCTGATGACGTTACGGAATATAAAAGGTTCTTCGGTAATGACGGCGGAAGGATAACGTATATATCGAGATTATAATAAGAGTAGTCTTACTGAGAAGTCGAAGTGGAGCTGTGACAAAATTAGCTTCTTGAAAAGGAATTGTAGGGTTGTTTTTGCTAATGAATGATAAGAAATTCGACGCGGATAGGTTTTAACTATAACTTTGGTTTCGAAAATTTTTCAGGTGCATAACTGTATGCATAAATCTTTCTTCCGTAGATGAGGTGCAGCTGGTTCAACTTCTCGATCGAGGTGTGTTCAAGAATCATGATAGGTTTGGACACGGATTGTAATTGTCAAAATACGAATGAGGTTTATGATGGATTCAAGTGGCAAACTTGAAGAATTGTTTAGTTTCATATGTTATAATCAACATTTTAATTCATTTTAATTGTCCAAAGTTAGCAGTCCAATAGTCCGATTGTCCAATGGTTCAATAAATTCATATATAAATTAAATATATAATATTCGAATTAATTAATACGTATCGTGACCCGTGTACCGGTCTCTGTGTCGATCACAACTCAAACCATATATATATTTTGGAATCAACTCCAACCCTGTATAGCCAACTCCCACCTTCACATATAGAGTGTCTACGGTTGTTCCGAAATATATATATAGATGGGTCGATATGATAAGTCGAAACCTTGCATACGTGTCCCGTTATTTAAAGTGCGTAAAAGTAAATAACAGAAATTAAATGACGATAAATAAAATTGCGATAATTAAATTGCGATAAATAAAATGTAATCAGTTAGCTAGGAACAGTTGGCTGGAACAGTTAGCGTAGATTCTTAACAAAATTTCAATTAGTTAATTCGTTTGTTTCTAACAAATTTTATTTTGTCCAATGTTTTCTTCATTATGCCACTTGTTGGATTCTGATAAATCAAAATCCAAATATGAAATGGAACGAAAATGGATTCTGTGGTGAACGGATACGTATATCTATGGATACAAGTAGGATAATGACTGATTGTTGAATCAGAGTCGAAGAATGTACCGTGTAACTTGTTAATGTGAATTTTAAATATTCCTTGGGTACTACCCACCCGTTAAAATATTTTCATCATTAACAGTTTGTACGAAAGAATTTTTAATTACGATCTTTTATGAAAATATACTTGCATATATATTTTCTTCAGATGTAATCATGGATTTAATGAGTCAATAAGATATTAAACTCATTTGATTTACCGTTAATACTAGATTACATAATCTCTAAAACTTTAGAAATTACATAATTGCCATGTCGAGCGAAGATAATCGATGTAGAATGATGATTATACTCGAGGTGCAGAATGAGATGGTGAGGCATGGATTGTTGAAACTTGGGTTATTGGTGGTACTGGTACCGTTGGTGTTGAAGCTGGTGATGTTACTGGTGTTGGTGATACTGCTGGTGCTTGCAAATTGTGTACCGTGCCCTCTAAAGTTAACACTCGAGCTCGGAGTTCTTTAACTTCTTCTACTAACCCTGGTTGGTTATCAGTGTGAGGTAAAGGTCGGATATCTTCTCTAGTTCCGTTAATGGTAGCCTCAAGACGAAAAATTCTTGCAAAAAGGGTATAAATGGTGTTGCGAACAGGTTCGCCGGTGAGCGGGTCGAGCACTCCGACGTTAGGTGGTAAGTTCGGCTCGTGATATGGAGTACCTTCTTCATTTCTCCATAGGGTAAGTATTTCGCGAACCCATCCCCACTTTCTAAAGAAATCACGATAGTTGATCGGTTGGTGCGCTCCCGTCACGCTATCTTCGGAGTCAGAAGAACTTGGTCGATTCGTAGAGGCCATCGTACGCGATCACAGAAAAGATTTTTGGTATGAAAAGCTTAGTGACAGCAAATAATAGTTGGATGGTATTCTCAATGCATAATATGCATAGATATATATAGTACCAGGATCCCTTAAATTACGGAGAAATTTACGGAAGATATTAAGCAAAGTCTATCGTAATAGATACGCTAAGATATAAATTTGTCTATACACTATCTATGCAATAAAGGCAGTAAGGCATGTCTAGACTTAAGAATGGTAAGCAGGCAATTCCCTAAGGATGATAAGTAGACGATTTCCGACTAGAATTGATAAGCAAAACTTTTGACATATAGACACGGTCAAAGTCCAGACTCACTAATGTATTCTAACAACTACCAGTTAGACACACTAATGCAATGCCTGGTTCGCTAAGACCAACGCTCTGATACCAACTGAAAGGACCCGTTCTAATCCATCCAGACGAAGTCCACATCGATTATAAACGATTCACAACAGTTGATTACATCACGAGGTACTTGACCTCTATATGATACATTTTACAAACATTGCATTCGTTTTCAAAAAACAAACTTTCATTTCAACGTAAGTTGACAGGCATGCATACCATTTCAAAATATATCTAAACTATAAATGACTTAGTAATAATCTTGATGAACTTCAATGACTCGAATGCAACGTCTTTTGAAATATGTCATGAACGACTCCAAATAATATCCTTTAAATGAGTAAATGCACAGCGGAAGATTTCTTTCATACCTGAGAATAAACATGCTTTAAAGTGTCAACCAAAAGGTTGGTGAATTCATTAGTTTAACATAAATAATCATTTCATAATTTTAATAAACCACAAGATTTCATATTTCCATTTCTCATAAACATACGTCCCATGCATAGAGACAAAAATATCATTCATATGGATTGAACACCTGGTAACCGACAATAACAATATGCATATAGAATATCCCCATCATTCCGGGATCCTCCTTCGGACATGATATAAATTTCGAAGTACTAAAGCATCCGGTACTTTGGATGGGGATTGTTAGGCCCAATAGATCTATCTTTAGGATTCGCGTCAATTAGGGTGTCTGTTCCCTAATTCTTAGATTACCAGACATAATAAAAAGGGGCATATTCGATTTCGATAATTCAACCATAGAATGTAGTTTCACGTACTTGTGTCTATTTTGTAAATCATTTATAAAACCTGCATGTATTCTCATCCCAAAAATAATAGATTTTAAAAGTGGGACTATAACTCACGCATATAAATATTGTAAAACCGTTAATAAAGCATTTGCATGTATTCTCAGCCCAAAAACGTAAAGAGTAAAATGGAGCAAATGAAACTCACTTATTGTATTTTGTAGTAAAAATACATATAACTAATATTATACATAATATTTAAATTTAAATTATTTGATTAAATATATATCATTTGTTAATAAAATATATTAATAAAATATAATATTCACATGTTAATAAGTTTAAAATAATTAATATATTATATTAATTAAATTATAATTTTATATATTAAAATTTATTTAAATATTATCTAATAATTGTTATATATACTATTAAATATATTATAATCTAATATCTTATATAATAATAATTTTAATAATTTTGTATTTAAAGTACCATTAATAATATTTCAGTTGGTATCCGAGCGTTGGTCTTAGAGAACCAGAATTTTGCATTAGTTTGTCTTATCGAGTTTGTTAGGATGCATTAGTGATTCTGGACTTCGACCGTGTTTACTTGAAAAATGATTGCTTAACAAATTTTGTTGGAAACTATATATTTTTAACATGTGAATATTATGTGATATATTAATCTCTTAACGCGTTTGATATTATGTGATAGATGTCTACCTCTAGAACAAGTCCCATTGACTAGAGTTATTGGACCTTAATTATGTGTTATCTTTAATTATGTGTTTCGGACCTTAATTATGTGATATTATGTGTTTCGGAGTTTTCGGGGTTTCCCACTTTTCAACAGTTTCTATCTTTGCCGGATCCACCTTAATACCTTCTTTGTTCACTATGTGACCGAGGAATTGAACTTCTTCCAACCAAAATGCACACTTTGAAAACTTAGCGTACAATTCTTCCTTTCTCAATACTTCTAACACCTTTCTCAAATGTTCACCGTGTTCTTGGTCATTCTTTGAGTAAATAAGTATGTCATCAATGAAAACAATGACAAACTTGTCAAGGTATGGTCCACACACTCGGTTCATAAGGTCCATGAACACAGCTGGTGCATTAGTTAAACCAAACGGCATGACCATAAACTCGTAATGACCGTAACGTGTTCTGAAAGCAGTCTTTGGAATATCATCTTCTTTCACCCGCATTTGATGATACCCGGAACGTAAGTCAATCTTTGAATAAACAGACGAGCCTTGTAGTTGATCAAATAAGTCGTCGATTCTCGGTAGTGGGTAGCGGTTCTTGATGGTAAGTTTGTTCAACTCTCGGTAGTCGATACACAACCTGAATGTACCATCTTTCTTCTTGACAAACAAAACAGGAGCTCCCCACGGTGATGTGCTTGGTCGAATGAAACCACGCTCTAAAAGTTCTTGTAATTGGCTTTGCAGTTCTTTCATCTCGCTGGGTGCGAGTCTGTAAGGAGCACGAGCTATTGGTGCAGCTCCTGGCACAAGATCTATTTGAAATTCAACGGATCGATGTGGGGGTAATCCCGGTAATTCTTTCGGAAATACATCGGGAAATTCTTTTGCAATGGGAACATCATTGATGCTCTTTTCTTCAGTTTGTACTTTCTCGACGTGTGCTAAAACAGCATAGCAACCTTTTCTTATTAGTTTTTGTGCCTTCAAATTACTAATAAGATGTAGCTTCGTGTTGCCCTTTTCTCCGTACACCATTAAGGGTTTTCCTTTTTCTCGTATAATGCGAATTGCATTTTTGTAACAAACGATCTCCGCTTTCACTTCTTTCAACCAGTCCATACCGATTATCACATCAAAACTCCCTAACTCTACTGGTATCAAATCAATCTTAAATGTTTCGCTAACCAGTTTAATTTCTCGATTCCGACATATATTATCTGCTGAAATTAATTTACCATTTGCTAATTCGAGTAAAAATTTACTATCCAAAGGCGTCAATGGACAACTTAATTTAGCACAAAAATCTCTACTCATATAGCTTCTATCCGCACCCGAATCAAATAAAACGTAAGCAGATTTATTGTCAATAAGAAACGTACCCGTAACAAGCTCCGGGTCTTCCTGTGCCTCTACCGCATTAATATTGAAAACTCTTCCACGGCCTTGTCCATTCGTGTTCTCCTGGTTCGGGCAATTTCTAATAATGTGGCCTGGTTTTTCACATTTATAACAAACTACATTGGCATAACTTGCTCCGACACTACTTGCTCCGCCATTACTCGTTCCGACACCATTTGTTCCTTTCGTTCTATTAACCCCTGGTCCGTAGACCTCACACTTCGCCGCGCTATGACCATTTCTTTTACACTTGTTGCAAAATTTGGTGCAGAACCCTGAGTGATTCTTTTCACACCTTTGGCATAGTTGCTTCTGATTGTTGTTGTTGTTGCGGTTATTATTGTTGTTGGGATGATTGTTGTAGTTGCTGTTGTTGTTGTTGTTGTTGTTGTTGGGCCGTTTGTTGTAGTTGCGATTGATGTTGCGATTGTTGGGATAATTGTTGCGATTATTGTTGTAATTGCTGTTGTTGTTGTATTGGTGATTCTTATCACCGTTTTCCTCCCACTTTCTTTTGACTTGCTTCACATTGGCCTCTTCAGTAGTCTGTTCTTTAATTCTTTCTTCAATCTGGTTCACTAGTTTGTGAGCCATTCTACATGCCTGTTGTATGGAGGCGGGCTCGTGTGAACTTATATCTTCTTGGATTCTTTCCGGTAATCCTTTCACAAACGCGTCGATCTTCTCTTCCTCATCTTCGAATGCTCCCGGACACAATAGGCACAATTCTGTGAATCGTCTTTCGTACGTGGTAATATCAAATCCTTGGGTTCGTAACCCTCTAAGTTCTGTCTTGAGCTTATTGACCTCGGTTCTGGGACGGTACTTCTCGTTCATCAAGTGCTTGAATGATGACCACGGTAGTGCGTATGCATCATCTTGTCCCACTTGCTCTAGATAGGTATTCCACCATGTTAACGCAGAACCTGTGAAGGTATGCGTAGCGTACTTCACTTTGTCCTCTTCAGTACACTTACTTATGGCAAACACCGATTCAACTATGGTTAATAAATTAATAATTTTCAAAGTGAATTAATATAAATTATATAATTAAATATATAATCTATTATTACTATTATAATATATTTTAAATAATAAGTATTAATATATTTATTGTAGGGTTCGATGGGTTTGTGCAGGTGTTTGAAACAGGAACGTTTTGCAGTAGAAGATAGTAGGTTTGCAGGGTGGTTATGAAGATGGTGAAAGGCAGTCGATAGTGGTCATGTGTGGTGATTTCGAAGGGAAAACAAAAATACATATAGCGAGTAGTAGTTAAACAGTTATAGCCAGGGTTTCGTGGTTCATAATTATTCAAAGAAACCGAGGTTGCAGGTGGTTCTTCGAAGGTTGTTTAGTGGGTGTTCAGATGGTGGTGATGTATGACTGAAAAACAGAAATTGCAGGTGGCTTTTGGTTGGTGTTTTTCTTCGACCCCAAAACAGAAAAAAAAAACAGTAATAGGGAGAGAGAGGATGAGAGAGAGAGAGGAGGAAAATCTTAGCAATTGTTTGTGATCTCGTTCAAACTAGAAATAGGTCACAGCAACTCCAAGAAATATATTATATTTAATAAAATTATATATCTAATATTTAAATATATTAATCACTAAGAAATAGAATGTCTTGGTTTATAAGAGACTTTCGTTTGAAAGATGGGGGATATCACATTGGGAAACCCATAAGTTACGATGTGTTTACTTTGACGCATATATTGCGGGGAACCCAAATGCTATTTTACGCAACGGGTTAAGAAATTATTTTGACTCAATATATCCGAATATTGGACTTCGTGATTTAGAAAAAGCGGCTAACATGCAACATAAAGAAGCATGTTATGCTTACGGATTAGTACTGTTCGCTTCTCACCAAAGTGAGAACAAGAACATCGGGCTACAACTATTAAACAAAACGTTTCCACAAGTGACGGAGTCGGTAATTGGGGTAAGAAATGAGGTTTTTAGATTATTACGGGACTGTTGGACATTACGTAACCCTCGTCCCTTTGATGACGTTACAACACGCTGTCTTATCAACGGCCATAACGGTTATGTTGCACAAGACCAAGGATGGGAAGTAGTCCTAGTAAAACCAGAATGCATGACTTGTTTCTGGACGTATGAATTACGTGTCTTTATTGCCTTTGCTGAACGACTTGTGTACTAGCTAGAATTGTCTTCACAACTATCTTGTATCAAAGTTATTGTGTGCTATATTTCATGCTTTATGTAAAATAAGCGGTATTGTAAGTTTGTAAAATATTGTATAAAAGTTTGAACGCGAAATATTATTATAATCAGTTTTTCATATAGAATTGTAGTAGTTGAATTGTATATTAGCTACTAAGTATGAACTTAACGGGTAGGTACTACCCGAATTTAAACTTATAAAACGCTAATATGAAGAAAAAGCTTTTATAAATGAGTTCATATTATGCTACGAAATACTATTAACTACTCTTAATATTCTGTATGATTAACTTGTTCCATTTAACTATTTTGAAGGAAATGGCACCGACTACTCGACACACCGTGAATATGAATGAAGAGGAATTCCGTACTTTTCTAGCTTCAAACATAGCCGCAGTACAGGCTGCGCTACATACCAACAATAACCTTGGATCTAGCAGTACAGGAAATCGTGTAGGATGCACCTACAAAGAATTCACTGCCTGCAAACCTTTGGAATTTGATGGAACCGAAGGACCGATCGGATTGAAACGGTGGACCGAGAAGGTTGAATCGGTGTTTGCCATAAGTAAGTGTACTGAAGAGGACAAAGTGAAGTACGCTACGCATACCTTCACAGGTTCTGCGTTAACATGGTGGAATACCTATCTAGAGCAAGTGGGACAAGATGATGCGTACGCACTACCGTGGTCAGCATTCAAGCACTTGATGAACGAGAAGTACCGTCCCAGAACCGAGGTCAATAAGCTCAAGACAGAACTTAGAGGGTTACGAACCCAAGGATTTGATATTACCACGTACGAAAGACGATTCACAGAATTGTGCCTATTGTGTCCGGGAGCATTCGAAGATGAGGAAGAGAAGATCGACGCGTTTGTGAAAGGATTACCGGAAAGAATCCAAGAAGATATAAGTTCACACGAGCCCGCCTCCATACAACAGGCATGTAGAATGGCTCACAAACTAGTGAACCAGATTGAAGAAAGAATTAAAGAACAGACTGCTGAAGAGGCCAATGTGAAGCAAGTCAAAAGAAAGTGGGAGGAAAACGGTGATAAGAATCACCAATACAACAACAACAACAACAACAACAACAACCACAGCAACTACAACAATCATCCCAACAACAATAATAACCGCAACAACAACAACAATCAGAAGCAACTATGCCAAAGGTGTGAAAAGAATCACTCGGGGTTCTGCACCAAATTTTGCAACAAGTGTAAAAGAAATGGTCATAGCGCGGCGAAGTGTGAGGTCTACGGACCAGGGGTTAATAGAACGAAAGGAACAAATGGTGTCGGAACGAGTAATGGCGGAGCAAGTAGTGTCGGAGCAAGTTATGCCAATGTAGTTTGTTATAAATGTGGAAAACCAGGCCACATTATTAGAAATTGCCCGAACCAGGAGAACACGAATGGACAAGGCCGTGGAAGAGTTTTCAATATTAATGCGGTAGAGGCACAGGAAGACCCGGAGCTTGTTACGGGTACGTTTCTTATTGACAATAAATCTGCTTACGTTTTATTTGATTCGGGTGCGGATAGAAGCTATATGAGTAGAGATTTTTGTGCTAAATTAAGTTGTCCATTGACGCCTTTGGATAGTAAATTTTTACTCGAATTAGCAAATGGTAAATTAATTTCAGCAGATAATATATGTCGGAATCGAGAAATTAAACTGGTTAGCGAAACATTTAAGATTGATTTGATACCAGTAGAGTTAGGGAGTTTTGATGTGATAATCGGTATGGACTGGTTGAAAGAAGTGAAAGCGGAGATCGTTTGTTACAAAAATGCAATTCGCATTATACGAGAAAAAGGAAAACCCTTAATGGTGTACGGAGAAAAGGGCAACACGAAGCTACATCTTATTAGTAATTTGAAGGCACAAAAACTAATAAGAAAAGGTTGCTATGCTGTTCTAGCACACATCGAGAAAGTACAAACTGAAGAAAAGAGCATCAATGATGTTCCCATTGCAAAAGAATTTCCCGATGTATTTCCAAAAGAATTACCCGGATTACCCCCACATCGATCCGTTGAATTTCAAATAGATCTTGTACCAGGAGCTGCACCAATAGCTCGTGCTCCTTACAGACTCGCACCCAGCGAGATGAAAGAACTGCAAAGCCAATTACAAGAACTTTTAGAGCGTGGTTTCATTCAACCAAGCACATCACCGTGGGGAGCTCCTGTTTTGTTTGTCAAGAAGAAAGATGGTACATTCAGGTTGTGTATCGACTACCGAGAGTTGAACAAACTTACCATCAAGAACCGCTACCCACTACCGAGAATCGACGACTTATTTGATCAACTACAAGGCTCGTCTGTTTATTCAAAGATTGACTTACGTTCCGGGTATCATCAAATGAGGGTGAAAGAAGATGATATTCCAAAGACTGCTTTCAGAACACGTTACGGTCATTACGAGTTTATGGTCATGCCGTTTGGTTTAACTAATGCACCAGCTGTGTTCATGGACCTTATGAACCGAGTGTGTGGACCATACCTTGACAAGTTTGTCATTGTTTTCATTGATGACATACTTATTTACTCAAAGAATGACCAAGAACACGGTGAACATTTGAGAAAGGTGTTAGAAGTATTGAGGAAGGAAGAATTGTACGCTAAGTTTTCAAAGTGTGCATTTTGGTTGGAAGAAGTTCAATTCCTCGGTCACATAGTGAACAAAGAAGGTATTAAGGTGGATCCAGCAAAGATAGAAACTGTTGAAAAGTGGGAAACCCCGAAAACTCCGAAACACGTACGCCAGTTTTTAGGACTAGCTGGTTACTACAGAAGGTTCATCCAAGACTTTTCCAGAATAGCAAAACCCTTGACTGCATTAACGAATAAAGGGAAGAAATTTGAATGGAATGATGAACAAGAGAAAGCGTTTCAGTTATTGAAGAAAAAGCTAACTACGGCACCTATATTGTCATTGCCTGAAGGGAATGATGATTTTGTGATTTATTGTGACGCATCAAAGCAAGGTCTCGGTTGTGTATTAATGCAACGAACGAAGGTGATTGCTTATGCGTCTAGACAATTGAAGATTCACGAACAAAATTATACGACGCATGATTTGGAATTAGGCGCGGTTGTTTTTGCATTAAAGACTTGGAGGCACTACTTATATGGGGTCAAAAGTATTATATATACCGACCACAAAAGTCTTCAACACATATTTAATCAGAAACAACTGAATATGAGGCAGCGTAGGTGGATTGAATTATTGAATGATTACGATTTTGAGATTCGTTACCACCCGGGGAAGGCAAATGTGGTAGCCGATGCCTTGAGCAGGAAGGATAGAGAACCCATTCGAGTAAAATCTATGAATATAATGATTCATAATAACATTACTACTCAAATAAAGGAGGCGCAACAAGGAGTTTTAAAAGAGGGAAATTTAAAGGATGAAATACCCAAAGGATCGGAGAAGCATCTTAATATTCGGGAAGACGGAACCCGGTATAGGGCTGAAAGGATTTGGGTACCAAAATTTGGAGATATGAGAGAAATGGTACTTAGAGAAGCTCATAAAACCAGATACTCAATACATCCTGGAACGGGGAAGATGTACAAGGATCTCAAGAAACATTTTTGGTGGCCGGGTATGAAAGCCGATGTTGCTAAATACGTAGGAGAATGTTTGACGTGTTCTAAGGTCAAAGCTGAGCATCAGAAACCATCAGGTCTACTTCAACAACCCGAAATCCCGGAATGGAAATGGGAAAACATTACCATGGATTTCATCACTAAATTGCCAAGGACTGCAAGTGGTTTTGATACTATTTGGGTAATAGTTGATCGTCTCACCAAATCAGCACACTTCCTACCAATAAGAGAAGATGACAAGATGGAGAAGTTAGCACGACTGTATTTGAAGGAAGTCGTCTCCAGACATGGAATACCAATCTCTATTATCTCTGATAGGGATGGCAGATTTATTTCAAGATTCTGGCAGACATTACAGCAAGCATTAGGAACTCGTCTAGACATGAGTACTGCCTATCATCCACAAACTGATGGGCAGAGCGAAAGGACGATACAAACGCTTGAAGACATGCTACGAGCATGTGTTATTGATTTCGGAAACAGTTGGGATCGACATCTACCGTTAGCAGAATTTTCCTACAACAACAGCTACCATTCAAGTATTGAGATGGCGCCATTTGAAGCACTTTATGGTAGAAAGTGCAGGTCTCCGATTTGTTGGAGTGAAGTGGGGGATAGACAGATTACGGGTCCGGAGATTATACAAGAAACTACCGAGAAGATCATCCAAATTCAACAACGGTTGAAAACCGCCCAAAGTCGACAAAAGAGCTACGCTGACATTAAAAGAAAAGATATAGAATTTGAAATTGGAGAGATGGTCATGCTTAAAGTTGCACCTTGGAAAGGCGTTGTTCGATTTGGTAAACGAGGGAAATTAAATCCAAGGTATATTGGACCATTCAAGATTATTGATCGTGTCGGACCAGTAGCTTACCGACTAGAGTTACCTCAACAACTCGCGGCTGTACATAACACTTTCCACGTCTCGAATTTAAAGAAATGTTTTGCTAAAGAAGATCTCACTATTCCGTTAGATGAAATCCAAATCAACGAAAAACTTCAATTCATCGAAGAACCCGTCGAAATAATGGATCGTGAGGTTAAAAGACTTAAGCAAAACAAGATACCAATTGTTAAGGTTCGATGGAATGCTCGTAGAGGACCCGAGTTCACCTGGGAGCGTGAAGATCAGATGAAGAAGAAATACCCGCATCTATTTCCAGAAGATTCGTCAACACCTTCAACAGCTTAAAATTTCGGGACGAAATTTATTTAACGGGTAGGTACTGTAGTGACCCGAACTTTTCCATGTTTATATATATTAATTGAGATTGATATTTACATGATTAAATGTTTCCAACATGTTAAGCAATCAAACTTGTTAAGACTTGATTAATTGAAATAGGTTTCATATAGACAATTGACCACCCAAGTTGACCGGTGATTCACGAACGTTAAAACTTGTAAAAACTATATGATGACATATATATGGTTATATATATAGTTAAAATTATATTATGATAATTAAACATATCATTAAGTATATTAACAATGAACTACATATGTAAAAACAAGACTACTAACTTAATGATTTTGAAACGAGACATATGTGTAACGATTATCGTTGTAACGAAATTTAATGTATATATATCATATTAAGAGATATTCGTACATCATAATATCATGATAATATAATAATTTAAAATCTCTTTTGATATTATAAACATTGGGTTAACAACATTTAACAAGATCGTTAACCTAAAGGTTTCAAAACAACATTTACATGTAACGACTAACGATGACTTAACGACTCAGTTAAAATGTATATACATGTAGTGTTTTAATATGTATTTATACACTTTTGAAAGACTTCAATACACTTATCAAAATACTTCTACTTAACAAAAATGCTTACAATTACATCCTCGTTCAGTTTCATCAACAATTCTACTCGTATGCACCCGTATTCGTACTCGTACAATACACAGCTTTTAGATGTATGTACTATTGGTATATACACTCCAATGATCAGCTCTTAGCAGCCCATGTGAGTCACCTAACACATGTGGGAACCATCATTTGGCAACTAGCATGAAATATCTCATAAAATTACAAAAATATGAGTAATCATTCATGACTTATTTACATGAAAACAAAATTACATATCCTTTATATCTAATCCATACACCAACGACCAAAAACACCTACAAACACTTTTATTCTTCAATTTTCTTCATCTAATTGATCTCTCTCAAGTTCTATCTTCAAGTTCTAAGTGTTCTTCATAAATTCCAAAAGTTCTAGTTTCATAAAATCAAGAATACTTTCAAGTTTGCTAGCTCACTTCCAATCTTGTAAGGTGATCATCCAACCTCAAGAAATCTTTGTTTCTTACAGTAGGTTATCATTCTAATACAAGGTAATAATCATATTCAAACTTTGGTTCAATTTCTATAACTATAACAATCTTATTTCAAGTGATGATCTTACTTGAACTTGTTTTCGTGTCATGATTCTGCTTCAAGAACTTCGAGCCATCCAAGGATCCATTGAAGCTAGATCCATTTTTCTCTTTTCCAGTAGGTTTATCCAAGGAAATTAAGGTAGTAATGATGTTCATAACATCATTCGATTCATACATATAAAGCTATCTTATTCGAAGGTTTAAACTTGTAATCACTAGAACATAGTTTAGTTAATTCTAAACTTGTTCGCAAACAAAAGTTAATCCTTCTAACTTGACTTTTAAAATCAACTAAACACATGTTCTATATCTATATGATATGCTAACTTAATGATTTAAAACCTGGAAACACGAAAACACCGTAAAACCGGATTTACGCCGTCGTAGTAACACCGCGGGCTGTTTTGGGTTAGTTAATTAAAAACTATGATAAACTTTGATTTAAAAGTTGTTATTCTGAGAAAATGATTTTTATTATGAACATGAAACTATATCCAAAAATTATGGTTAAACTCAAAGTGAAAGTATGTTTTCTAAAATGGTCATCTAGACGTCGTTCTTTCGACTGAAATGACTACCTTTACAAAAACGACTTGTAACTTATTTTTTCGACTATAAACCTATACTTTTTCTGTTTAGATTCATAAAATAGAGTTCAATATGAAACCATAGCAATTTGATTCACTCAAAACGGATTTAAAATGAAGAAGTTATGGGTAAAACAAGATTGGATAATTTTTCTCATTTTAGCTACGTGAAAATTGGTAACAAATCTATTCCAACCATAACTTAATCAACTTGTATTGTATATTATGTAATCTTGAGATACCATAGACACGTATACAATGTTTCGACCTATCATGTCGACACATCTATATATATTTCGGAACAACCATAGACACTCTATATGTGAATGTTGGAGTTAGCTATACAGGGTTGAGGTTGATTCCAAAATATATATAGTTTGAGTTGTGATCAATACTGAGATACGTATACACTGGGTCGTGGATTGATTCAAGATAATATTTATCGATTTATTTTTCTGTACATCTAACTGTGGACAACTAGTTGTAGGTTACTAACGAGGACAGCTGACTTAATAAACTTAAAACATCAAAATATATTAAAAGTGTTGTAAATATATTTTGAACATACTTTGATATATATGTATATATTGTTATAGGTTCGTGAATCAACCAGTGGCCAAGTCTTACTTCCCGGCGAAGTAAAAATCTCTGAAAGTGAGTTATAGTCCCACTTTTAAAATCTAATATTTTTGGGATGAGAATACATGCAGGTTTTATAAATGATTTACAAAATAGACACAAGTACGTGAAACTACATTCTATGGTTGAATTAACGAAATCGAATATGCCCCTTTTTATTAAGTCTGGTAATCTAAGAATTAGGGAACAGACACCCTAATTGACGCGAATCCTAAAGATAGATCTATTGGGCCTAACAAACCCCATCCAAAGTACCGGATGCTTTAGTACTTCGAAATTTATATCATATCCGAAGGGTGTCCCGGAATGATGGGGATATTCTTATATATGCATCTTGTTATTGTCGGTTACCAGGTGTTCACCATATGAATGATTTTTATCTCTATGTATGGGATGTGTATTGAAATATGAAATCTTGTGGTCTATTGTTACGATTTGATATATATAGGTTAAACCTATAACTCACCAACATTTTTGTTGATGTTTAAAGCATGTTTATTCTCAGGTGAATATTAAGAGCTTCCGCTGTTGCATACTAAAATAAGGACAAGATTTGGAGTCCATGTTTGTATGATATTGTGTAAAAACTGCATTCAAGAAACTGATTTCGATGTAACATATTTGTATTGTAAACCATTATGTAATGGTCGTGTGTAAACAGGATATTTTAGATTATCATTATTTGATAATCTACGTAAAGCTTTTTAAACCTTTATTTATGAAATAAAGGTTAATTGATTTCGTTGCGAGGTTTTGACCTCTATATGAGACGTTTTTCAAAGATTGCATTCATTTTAAAACAAACCATAACCTTTATTTCATCAATAAAGGTTTAAAAAGCTTTACGTAGATTATCAAATAATGATAATCTATAATATCCTGTTTACACATGACCATTACATAATGGTTTACAATACAAATATGTTACAACGAAAAAAAGTTTCTTGAATGCAGTTTTTACACAATATCATACAAGCATGGACTTCAAATCTCGTCCTTATTTAAGTATGCGATAGCGGAAGCTCTTAATAATCACCTGAGAATAAACATGCTTAAAATGTCAACAAAAAATGTTGGTGAGTTATAGGTTTAACCTATATATTATCAAATCATAATAATAGACCACAAGATTTCATATTTCAATACACATCCCATACATAGAGATAAAAATCATTCATATGGTGAACACCTGGTAACCGACATTAACAAGATGCATATATAAGAATATCCCCATCATTCCGGGACACCCTTCGGATATGATATAAATTTCGAAGTACTAAAGCATCCGGTACTTTGGATGGGGTTTGTTAGGCCCAATAGATCTATCTTTAGGATTCGCGTCAATTAGGGTGTCTGTTCCCTAATTCTTAGATTACCAGACTTAATAAAAAGGGGCATATTCGATTTTGATAATTCAACCATAGAATGTAGTTTCACGTACTTGTGTCTATTTTGTAAACCATTTATAAAACCTGCATGTATTCTCATCCCAAAAATATTATATTTTAAAAGTGGGACTATAACTCACTTTAACAGATTTTTACTTCGTCGGGAAGTAAGACTTGGCCACTGGTTAATTCACGAACCTATAACAATATATACATATATATCAAAGTATGTTCAAAATATATTTACAACACTTTTAATATATTTTGATTTTTTAAGTTTATTAAGTCAGCTGTCCTCGTTAGTAACCTACAACTAGTTGTCCACAGTTAGATGTGCAGAAATAAATCGATAAATATTATCTTGAATCAATCCACGACCCAGTGTATACGTATCTCAGTATTGATCACAACTCAAACTATATATATTTTGGAATCAACCTCAACCCTGTATAGCTAACTCCAACATTCACATATAGAGTGTCTATGGTTGTTCCGAAATATATATAGATGTGTCGACATGATAGGTCGAAACATTGTATACGTGTCTATGGTATCTCAAGATTACATAATATACAATACAAGTTGATTAAGTTATGGTTGGAATAGATTTGTTACCAATTTTCACGTAGCTAAAATGAGAAAAATTATCCAATCTTGTTTTACCCATAACTTCTTCATTTTAAATCCGTTTTGAGTGAATCAAATTGCTATGGTTTCATATTGAACTCTATTTTATGAATCTAAACAGAAAAGTATAGGTTTATAGTCGGAAAAATAAGTTACAAGTTATTTTTGTAAAGGTAGTCATTTCAGTCGAAAGAACGACGTCTAGATGACCATTTTAGAAAACATACTTCCACTTTGAGTTTAATCATAATTTTTGGATATAGTTTCATGTTCATAATAAAAATCATTTTCTCAGAATAACAACTTTAAAATCAAAGTTTATCATAGTTTTTAATTAACTAACCCAAAACAGCCCGCGGTGTTACTACGACGGCGTAAATCCGGTTTTACGGTGTTTTTCGTGTTTCCAGGTTTTAAATCATTAAGTTAGCATATCATATAGATATAGAACATGTGTTTAGTTGATTTTAAAAGTCAAGTTAGAAGGATTAACTTTTGTTTGCGAACAAGTTTAGAATTAACTAAACTATGTTCTAGTGAATACAAGTTTAAACCTTCGAATAAGATAGCTTTATATGTATAAATTGAATGATGTTATGAACATCATTACTGCCTTAAGTTCCTTGGATAAACCTACTGGAAAAGAGAAAAATGGATCTAGCTTCAATGGATCCTTGGATGGCTCGAAGTTCTTGAAGCAGAATCATGACACGAAAACAAGTTCAAGTAAGATCATCACTTGAAATAAGATTGTTATAGTTATAGAAATTGAACCAAAGTTTGAATATGATTATTACCTTGTATTAGAATGATAACCTACTGTAAGAAACAAAGATTTCTTGAGGTTGGATGATCACCTTACAAGATTGGAAGTGAGCTAGCAAACTTGAAAGTATTCTTGATTTTATGAAACTATAACTTTTGGAATTTATGAAGAACACTTAGAACTTGAAGATAGAACTTGAGAGAGATCAATTAGATGAAGAAAATTGAAGAATGAAAGTGTTTGTAGGTGTTTTTGGTCGTTGGTGTATGGATTAGATATAAAGGATATGTAATTTTGTTTTCATGTAAATAAGTCATGAATGATTACTCATATTTTTGTAATTTTATGAGATATTTCATGCTAGTTGCCAAATGATGGTTCCCACATGTGTTAGGTGACTCACATGGGCTGCTAAGAGCTGATCATTGGAGTGTATATACCAATAGTACATACATCTAAAAGCTGTGTATTGTACGAGTACGAATACGGGTGCATACGAGTAGAATTGTTGATGAAACTGAACGAGGATGTAATTGTAAGCATTTTTGTTAAGTAGAAGTATTTTGATAAGTGTATTGAAGTCTTTCAAAAGTGTATAAATACATATTAAAACACTACATGTATATACATTTTAACTGAGTCGTTAAGTCATCGTTAGTCGTTACATGTAAGTGTTGTTTTGAAACCTTTAGGTTAACGATCTTGTTAAATGTTGTTAACCCAATGTTTATAATATCAAATGAGATTTTAAATTATTATATTATCATGATATTATCATGTATGAATATCTCTTAATATGATATATATACATTAAATGTCTTTACAACGATAATCGTTACATATATGTCTCGTTTAAAAATCATTAAGTTAGTAGTCTTGTTTTTACATATGTAGTTCATTGTTAATATACTTAATGATATGTTTACTTATCATAGTATCATGTTAACTATATATATATCCATATATATGTCATCATATAGTTTTTACAAGTTTTAACGTTCGTGAATCACCGGTCAACTTGGGTGGTCAATTGTCTATATGAAACATATTTCAATTAATCAAGTCTTAACAAGTTTGATTGCTTAACATGTTGGAAACATTTAATCATGTAAATATCAATCTCAATTAATATATATAAACATGGAAAAGTTCGGGTCACTACAGTACCTACCCGTTAAATAAATTTCGTCCCGAAATTTTAAGCTGTTGAAGGTGTTGACGAATCTTCTGGAAATAGATGCGGGTATTTCTTCTTCATCTGATCTTCACGCTCCCAGGTGAACTCGGGTCCTCTACGAGCATTCCATCGAACCTTAACAATTGGTATCTTGTTTTGCTTAAGTCTTTTAACCTCACGATCCATTATTTCGACGGGTTCTTCGATGAATTGAAGTTTTTCGTTGATTTGGATTTCATCTAACGGAATAGTGAGATCTTCTTTAGCAAAACATTTCTTTAAATTCGAGACGTGGAAAGTGTTATGTACAGCCGCGAGTTGTTGAGGTAAATACACTCGTAATATTAATATAAACTATAAATTTAACAAGATTATTCTAATATTAATGGTAATAAATAGATAAGTGTGTATGTATATTTATAAATAATAATTCGAAATATAATTTGAAGTATTATATGTTGTTGCTATTAAAAATTAATAAAATAAAAATAGGATATTACAATAAATATTATTTAAAATATATCTCTATATATAAATAATGTATATTAAAAATAAATATTAAACGATTGTAATACTCGTTTGATGTCCCGATTGATATTAAGCAAACCAAATTCAAACTTATATGATTTTAAAATAAACGGTGATCCGAAAATGAGTTCTATAAATTTTAGGCTTATTAAAAATGTGTTTAGGAACTATTTGTTAAGTTTTAACATTTTTTATATTTTACCCATAAATGAGAGGGACAGTTGATGTACTTTTTGTTTATTAAATTAAGGATAGAATTTTATACCATAATGACCAAAATAAATAAATATAATTACTGTAAAAATTTGGGATTTTTCTGAGTCCTTTTTATCCGCCACTGATTATCAACGGAACACGATTTAACCCCCCAGATTAAAGTGTTGGTAGAGAAATAGTTATAAACATCCGTGATTAATTATCAGGTCACCGCTCCGTTCTTATTGATTAAAAACGTTCCATATTAATTGATTTCGTTGCGAGGTTTTGACCTCTATATGAGACGTTTTTCAAAGACTGCATTCATTTTTAAACAAACCATAACCTTTATTTCATCAATAAAGGTTTAAAAAGCTTTACGTAAATTATCAAATAATGATAATCTAATATATCCTGTTTACACACGACCATTACATAATGGTTTACAATACAAATATGTTACAACAAAATAAGTTTCTTGAATGCAGTTTTTACACAATATCATACAAGCATGGACTCCAAATCTTGTCCTTATTTAAGTATGCGACAGCGGAAGCTCTTAATAATCACCTGAGAATAAACATGCTTAAAACGTCAACAAAAATGTTGGTGAGTTATAGGTTTAACCTATATATATCAAATCGTAACAATAGACCACAAGATTTCATATTTCAATACACATCCCATACATAGAGATAAAAATCATTCATATGGTGAACACCTGGTAACCGACAATAACAAGATGCATATATAAGAATATCCCCATCATTCCGGGACACCCTTCGGATATGATATAAATTTCGAAGTACTAAAGCATCCGGTACTTTGGATGGGGTTTGTTAGGCCCAATAGATCTATCTTTAGGATTCGCGTCAATTAGGGTGTCTGTTCCCTAATTCTTAGATTACCAGACTTAATAAAAAGGGGCATATTCGATTTCGATAATTCAACCATAGAATGTAGTTTCACGTACTTGTGTCTATTTTGTAAATCATTTATAAAACCTGCATGTATTCTCATCCCAAAAATATTAGATTTTAAAAGTGGGACTATAACTCACTTTCACAGATTTTTACTTCGTCGGGAAGTAAGACTTGGCCACTGGTTGATTCACGAACCTATAACAATATATACATATATATCAAAGTATGTTCAAAATATATTTACAACACTTTTAATATATTTTGATGTTTTAAGTTTATTAAGTCAGCTGTCCTCGTTAGTAACCTACAACTAGTTGTCCACAGTTAGATGTACAGAAATAAATCGATAAATATTATCTTGAATCAATCCACGACCCAGTGTATACGTATCTCAGTATTGATCACAACTCAAACTATATATATTTTGGAATCAACCTCAACCCTGTATAGCTAACTCCAACATTCACATATAGAGTGTCTATGGTTGTTCCGAAATATATATAGATGTGTCGACATGATAGGTCGAAACATTGTATACGTGTCTATGGTATCTCAAGATTACATAATATATAATACAAGTTGATTAAGTTATGGTTGGAATAGATTTGTTACCAATTTTCACGTAGCTAAAATGAGAAAAATTATCCAATCTTGTTTTACCCATAACTTCTTCATTTTAAATCCGTTTTGAGTGAATCAAATTGCTATGGTTTCATATTGAACTCTATTTTATGAATCTAAACAAAAAAAGTATAGGTTTCTAGTCGGAAAAATAAGTTACAAGTCGTTTTTGTAAAGGTAGTCATTTCAGTCGAAAGAACGACGTCTAGATGACCATTTTAGAAAACATACTTCCACTTTGAGTTTAACCATAATTTTTGGATATAGTTTCATGTTCATAATAAAAATCATTTTCTCAGAATAACAACTTTTAAATCAAAGTTTATCATAGTTTTTAATTAACTAACCCAAAACAGCCCGCGGTGTTACTAAGACGGCGTAAATCCGGT
The DNA here is from genome assembly GCF_046630445.1 of Rutidosis leptorrhynchoides. Lineage (NCBI taxonomy): Eukaryota > Viridiplantae > Streptophyta > Magnoliopsida > Asterales > Asteraceae > Rutidosis > Rutidosis leptorrhynchoides. The sequence continues at coordinate 555,324,453 of NC_092336.1, read as the reverse complement.
TTTACGGTGTTTTTCGTGTTTCCAGGTTTTAAATCATTAAGTTAGCATATCATATAGATATAGAACATGTGTTTAGTTGATTTTAAAAGTCAAGTTAGAAGGATTAACTTTTGTTTGCGAAATAGTTTAGAATTAACTAAACTATGTTCTAGTGATTACAAGTTTAAACCTTCGAATAAGATAGCTTTATATGTATGAATCGAATGATGTTATGAACATCATTACTACCTTAAGTTCCTTGGATGAACCTACTGGAAAAGAGAAAAATGGATCTAGCTTCAATGGATCCTTGGATGGCTCAAAGTTCTTGAAGCAAAATCATGACACGAAAACAAGTTCAAGTAAGATCATCACTTGAAATAAGATTGTTATAGTTATAGAAATTGAACCAAAGTTTGAATATGATTATTACCTTGTATTAGAATGATAACCTACTGTAAGAAACAAAGATTTCTTGAGGTTGGATGATCACCTTACAAGATTGGAAGTGAGCTAGCAAACTTGAAAGTATTCTTGATTTTATGAAACTAGAACTTTTGGAATTTATGAAGAACACTTAGAACTTGAAGATAGAACTTGAGAGAGTTCAATTAGATGAAGAAAATTGAAGAATGAAAGTGTTTGTAGGTGTTTTTGGTCGTTGGTGTATGGATTAGATATAAAGGATATGTAATTTTGTTTTCATGTAAATAAGTCATGAATGATTACTCATATTTTTGTAATCTTATGAGATATTTCATGCTAGTTGCCAAATGATGGTTCCCACATGTGTTAGGTGACTCACATGGGCTGCTAAGAGCTGATCATTGGAGTGTATATACCAATAGTACATACATCTAAAAGCTGTGTATTGTACGAGTACGAATACGGGTGCATACGAGTAGAATTGTTGATGAAACTGAACGAGAATGTAATTGTAAGCATTTTTGTTAAGTAGAAGTATTTTGATAAGTGTATTGAAGTCTTTCAAAAGTGTATAAATACATATTAAAACACTACATGTATATACATTTTAACTGAGTCGTTAAGTCATCGTTAGTCGTTACATGTAAGTGTTGTTTTGAAACCTTTAGGTTAACGATCTTGTTAAATGTTGTTAACCCAATGTTTATAATAACAAAAGAGATTTTAAATTATTATATTATCATGATATTATGATGTACGAATATCTCTTAATATGATATATATACATTAAATGTCGTTACAACGATAAACGTTACATATATGTCTCGTTTCAAAATCATTAAGTTAGTAGTCTTGTTTTTACATATGTAGTTCATTGTTAATATAATTAATGATATGTTTACTTATCATAATATCATGTTAACTATATATATAACCATATATATGTCATCATATAGTTTTTTTTTTACAAGTTTTAACGTTCGTGAATCACCGGTCAACTTGGGTGGTCAATTGTCTATATGAAATCTATTTCAATTAATCAAGTCTTAACAAGTTTGATTGCTTAACATGTTGGAAACATTTAATCATGTAAACATCAATCTCAATTAATATATATAAACATGGAAAAGTTCGGGTCACTACAGTACCTACCCGTTAAATAAATTTCGTCCCGAAATTTTAAGCTGTTGAAGGTGTTGACGAATCTTCTGGAAATAGATGCGGGTATTTCATCTTCATCTGATCTTCACGCTCCCAGGTGAACTCGGGTCCTCTACGAGCATTCCATCGAACCTTAACAATTGGTATCTTGTTTTGCTTAAGTCTTTTAACCTCACGATCCATTATTTCGACGGGTTCTTCGATGAATTGGAGTTTTTCGTTGATTTGGATTTCATCTAACGGAATAGTGAGATCTTCTTTAGCAAAACATTTCTTCAAATTCGAGACGTGGAAAGTGTTATGTACAGCCGCGAGTTGTTGAGGTAACTCAAGTCGGTAAGCTACTGGTCCGACACGATCAATAATCTTGAATGGTCCAATATACCTTGGATTTAATTTCCCTCGTTTACCAAATCGAACAACGCCTTTCCAAGGTGAAACTTTAAGCATGACCATCTCTCCAATTTCAAATTCTATATCTTTTCTTTTAATGTCAGCGTAGCTCTTTTGTCGACTTTGGGCGGTTTTCAACCGTTGTTGAATTTGGATGATCTTCTCGGTAGTTTCTTGTATAATCTCCGGACCCGTAATCTGTCTATCCCCCACCTCACTCCAACAAATCGGAGACCTGCACTTTCTACCATAAAGTGCTTCAAACGGCGCCATCTCAATGCTTGAATGGTAGCTGTTGTTGTAGGAAAATTCTGCTAACGGTAGATGTCGATCCCAACTGTTTCCGAAATCAATAACACATGCTCGTAGCATGTCTTCAAGCGTTTGTATCGTCCTTTCGCTCTGCCCATCAGTTTGTGGATGATAGGCAGTACTCATGTCTAGACGAGTTCCTAATGCTTGCTGTAATGTCTGCCAGAATCTTGAAATAAATCTGCCATCCCTATCAGAGATAATAGAGATTGGTATTCCATGTCTGGAGACGACTTCCTTCAAATACAGTCGTGCTAACTTCTCCATCTTGTCATCTTCTCTTATTGGTAGGAAGTGTGCTGATTTGGTGAGACGATCAACTATTACCCAAATAGTATCAAAACCACTTGCAGTCCTTGGCAATTTAGTGATGAAATCCATGGTAATGTTTTCCCATTTCCATTCCGGGATTTCGGGTTGTTGAAGTAAACCTGATGGTTTCTGATGCTCAGCTTTGACCTTAGAACACGTCAAACATTCTCCTACGTATTTAGCAACATCGGCTTTCATATTAAAAACTGAGTATATATTATAATATTTAAAACCAAATCTAATCCTCAGTTAATGTATTCTCGTATTATAGAATATTAAATTGCCACTTGATTTCATTTTAAACCTCATTTGTATCTTGACGATTATAATCTGCGTTCAAACATTTCAAGATTCTTGAAAACACCTCAATCGAGAGGATGAACCAACCGCACTTCATCTACGGAAGAAAAGATTGATGCATGTAGTTATGCGCCTGAAAAACTCTCAGAAACTGAGTAAACGTTTAACACGTATCTGTGCTAGCTCCTTTGGCGTTGTTATTACCGAAAATAACTTTGCAATCTCTTTCCAAATTAGCCAATTTTGTCACAGCTCCAACAAGTCAACTTCAATTTTTCGTTTGAAACAACCTTATTATAACCTTGATATATATGTGTGCTCTTTTATTGTTACCGGGGAACTTTTTATATTTCATCATATTACCAGTAGACGTACCGGCAACCTCATTGCTCCTTGACTTAAATCTCTTCGACAAAACACTATATTTATCTATTGAAGTCTTATCATGAACTCATCAGCATCTTGTAACGAGAATTGCCATATCAATTACCGGGAATCAGCAAATCTGAATTGTGAGTCTCGCAACGTTTCCACATCAACAGTTATATGTATCCATATAACATTTATCTCTTAGAACTATGATCTTTCATTCTGAAATTCTGAAAAGCACCCAGTCTGCGAATTAATGCTCTGAATTTTGAAAAGTTGAATGAAGCAACAAAAACTGTAAATGACCTCAACAGCCAAAAGTTGATGATAAAGAATTGTATGTTGGCAAAGCTCAGAAAAAGTTTAAAACTGAAAAACTGATTGAGCAAACTACGAAGGAGTCTCTGAACAAATCACAAGGACTAAACTTGTACATTAAGAATCCTGATGATTCTGTTTCTGATGAAATATTTAGCGAATATCTTGCTCCTTAAATGCTCTAAATCATCGTGAATGAATTTTTTTCATCACAATTTGATTCTAAAATTCTATAATATCATCGAATCTTTCATTATAAATATCCTCGATATTTCTGAAAATATTTTCATAACTATTCTTATCTGAAATCATTTATCTCTTCGCGTTGTCAGTGTTACATCATATAAGAAACTGTTTAGTTTCTATATTCTGTAAACTTTCTAGTTTAAACTATGAATATTTTTGAAGTAGTGTTGGGAACTGATGCATGAGTTAGTATAATATAATGACACTTGATCAACGTGATTATATTACAGTAAGTCATGCTGAGTTTCTAATGGAACGTGATGATTCACAGATCAAAACGTCATCATGTGCCATGTTACACGACTCTTACATTCTATCTAACCTCTAAACATATCAAGAACATATTATCTTGATAGTTCTATCTTTTTCCTTGAATTCCGAAAATCCACCATGACTATGTCAAAAGTTAAGACGAAACTTTTTACTCTTTTGTGATAGCTTCACTCGTACGCTTCGCATGATCGAATAGTTTTATCTATATTAATCAATAATGATAAAACTCTATTTATCAACTCATATTCGTCATGAAAACATTTTTATTGTTAGCCATGACGACCTCACTCAAATTTCGGGACGAAATTTCTTTAACAGGTAGGTACTGTAGTGACCCGGAAAATTTCGACTAATTTTGAACCAAACTCTCGATACGATTTAATATCTTTGACACGATAAGCAAAGTCTGTTAGGTTGTGTCTCAAAAATTTTGAACTTTTCATATATTTATTTGACCTTCGACTGCTCTCGACGATTCACGAATAATTAATTGTAAATAGATATGTGTGTATGTATATATAAATAATAATTCGAAATAAAATTTGATGTATTATATGTTGTTGTTATTAAAAATTAATAAGATAAAAATAGGATATTATAATGATTATTATTTAAAATATATCTATATATATAAATAAAGTATATTAAAAATGATTGTAATACTCGTTAGACGCTTCGATTATTAATTAGAGAAACTTAAATCAAACTTATGTGATTTAAAATAAACGGTAATCCGAAAATGAGTTCTATAAATTTTAGGCTTACTAAAAATGTATTTAGGATCTAGTTATTTAATTTTAACACTTTTTATATTTCACCCATAAATGAGAGGGACAGTTGATGTAATTTTTATTTAATAAATTAAGGATCGAATTTTATACCATAATGACCAAAATAAATAAAACTATTTAATTTAAAATTTTGAGATTTTTCCGAAGACTTTTATCCATCACTAATTATCAATGGGACACGATATATTATCCATATTAAAATCGTTTTAAGTAACAATCGAGTTAATAATGAAAATGTAAATTTAAATATGCAAGTTAATATGTATCATATGAATTATTTACTTATACTACATCATGATCAATAAATAAATAATAATTGATGAGATAAAATAGATATGTGGTATCTATATGACTTAGTGATCAAAATTAAATAAATACTAAAAATATTGAGATTTTTAAATAGATGTGAAGTTACTAATTGAAAAGGGTCAAGCCCATGTTGTCAAGACGTAAGTTTTTTGGTTTCATATTATCGTGATTTCGTGATTTTCGCAATTGAACGCGTCATTATTATATACTATCTATAGTCATTATATAAATATCCCATCTATTCTATCACCATAATATTATATTGTCAAAGATAAAACTTTAAAATAATCACAATAATAAAGCTAGAAGAAAAGGCCAATGAATCCAGCTATAATCCATAACCAACCTAATCACATCCCCTTTTTATTCCGGACCCATCTATAGTTAATACATGACTTTTTGCTCGGCATATTTGTGTACCTCTAATTCATCTTTTATACTATTTTTTTTATATAAAGTGCATATATAAATATAAGGTATATGTACACCAACAACAAATATAGCCAACAATCTAATGAACTAAGAATCCATTCAATCAAAGAAATCAGAGAGAGTCCAGGAGACGACGAGATGCCTACGAGAACACTTAACCCTTACACGTTGGCCTTCGGTTCCATGCGAGTTCGTTTTGAAGGTTGTACGTTTGAGAAACAAAATGATCAGTCATGAAGTTAATATTAATTATTTTGTTTTAAACCTCTAACACCTCCGGCCACCAACTCCGACGAACCACCATCTTAAACCCATGAAGAACCACCATTAACGCCACCCTTTACAACCACCATGGTGTCACCATCTCTTTTCTTTGTTTCTGTTTCTTGTGCGCCAACATCACTACCTTCTTTATATTTTTTTTCCAATCGATCACAACCATGAACAAACCATTACCTTATTATTTTCTTCTTCCATTGTGAGCTATCATGTTCATCCTCACCACCGAGAACCCAGAACCCACAATTACGTTACACCACCTTCAACAACAAAAAAAAGTTTCGGTTAGGTGTCACGTAAGCTGTGACGTAGTAGGTCACCTCCAAGTATTCATGGATTGACTCGGTCGACTTCAAGTCTAAGGGTTAACCGGCTTCCTATTCAACTAGGGTAAGTCTACTTTTTGAAACATTTAAATTTCGTATCTTGAATAAAAGAGACTAGCTAGCCTAATAAAGTTATCGAGCAAAATACATTAATGAATAATTATAATGCAAATTGTAGAATATATTAATCATCAAATTAAATGTAGATCTTAATACCAAAAGGTATACATCTTAAATGTACGTAAAAAAAATTCATCATGTTTAGGTTTGAGTTTTGTCATACTATCATCGACTAATTTTAAACTTAAGAATGTTTCAAACGAGAGCGTTTAGAGACTAGATTTGTCATTGAGATAAATAAAAGTGTTGTATGATAATGATCATTTAAAACTTAACATGTACGAATATAATGAAGGAAATGAAACCATGATTTTATGTAAATAATAAAAATGAAGGAGACGATGAATAGTTCTGGGTTTAGTTTTTGAAGAAGATGGAAACTGAAAATATGTTAAAAGAATTTAAAATCCTAAATGAATCAGAAAGTAAGCAATGGTTCAATGGTTAGGGTGTTATCAGGTTAATAAGAGGTCCTGAGTTCGAATCTAGGCCACTGCAAAAAAATTTTTCTAAATAACAAAAGAAGCTGTTGGGTTTATTAATAAATTGAACTAGTCCATCTAGAGCGGGCTTCTTGATCAAGTGGGTTAATTAAAATGGTGATGGATCGAATTAGTATTGGGCCAATTAGATTTGAAGATGGACTTGATATTTAGGCCTGTTATAAATAGAATTGGATTAGGGATAAATAGATTTAAGGAAGTAATTAAATCAGAAAATCGAAATAGCTTACATGGTTAGGGGTGATTGTGGTTAAACGAGAGGTCGTGGGTTCGAACCCCGGTTGTGACATAATTTTTTTAGAAATAGAAGAAGAAAGGGAAAACAGGAAGAAAAGGGGGTTATATAAATATAAGAATCATATTAATTAGAAAATAAAACAGACAGAGCTTTGGTTAAGGATGTTATCGGGTTAGCGGGATGTCGCGGGTTTAAGCCTGGACTTGGGTATTTTTTTTTTTGGACTACTTCTTTGAGGTAGTTTACTTATTATTATTATTATTATTATTATTATTATTATTATTATTATTATTATTATTATTATTATTATTATTATTATTATTATTATTATTATTATTATTATTATTATTATCATCATCATCATCATCATCATCATCATTTTTATGTAAGTAGTATTATTATTGAAACTAATTAATTTTTTTTATATATAAATTATCATTTTTATTATTAGAACTATCATTATTATTATTATTATTAGAATTATCATTATTTTTATCATTATTATTTTTATTATCATTTTTATTATTTCTAACACTAATATTATTATTATTTTTATCATTATTATTATTAGTATTATTAATATATCAAATAAAGATTTTTTATATAAAAATATATTATTTACATAAAACATAACTATATTAATATGTTTGTAATAAATATTAATTATCTATTTAATGTATAAAAAAATATAGTTAATTTAGTTATTAATGAAACGAACAAGTTACTAAAATAACAAATAATAATAATACCTAGATTTGTTCAATTACAATTATATGTGTTAATATATATATATATATAATTGATATAGGTTCGTGAATCCGAGGTCAACCCTGCATTGTTCAGTTTCGTCGTATGAATATTTTTACTACAAAATATTGTAGAGTGAGTTTCATTTGATCCCTTTTTCTCTTTACATTTTTGGGACTGAGAATACATGCGCTGTTTTTACAACTGCTTTATTAAATGCTTTTGAAATATATTTTGAACTGCGAATACATGAAATGCTTTTATAAATGTTTGACGAGATAGACACAAGCAAAACATTCCTCGAATGAATTATTATGTAGACAGAAGTTCTGCGGATTATTATTGAATTATGTGGACATGATAATTGCCACCATTGAATTATGTGGACATGATAATTGCCACCATTGAATTATGTGGACATGATAATTGCCACCATTGAATTATGTGGACATGATAATTGCCACCAGTTGATGTGAATGTTATATATCGAGAGAATGATTTTATACACAGGTTATGTGTATGTTATTTTTGTGCACAAGATATGTGTACGGTTACTATGATTTAGGAAAATGGTTTCATACACGAGAAAGATGTACTGTATTTAAAAGATATAGCATGTACATTACAGGTGGGTATAGGATTCGGGCCCATTTGTACCATGAAGCATTTAAATCTTGTGGTCTATCAAAATGATGAATTTTATTTTTTATGATAAACTTATGAACTCACCAACCTTTTGGTTGACACTTGAAAGCATGTTTATTCTCAGGTATGAAAGAAATCTTTCGCTGTGCATTTGCTCATATTAGAGATATTAATTGGAGTCATTCATGACATATTTCAAAAGACGTTGCATTCGAGTCATCGAGTTCATCAAGATTATTATTAAGTCAACTATAGTTGGATGTATTATGAAATGGTATGCATGTCGTCAACTTTCGATGTAAATGAAAGTTTGTCTTTTAAAATACATCAATTATAAGAATATAATTATGTTAAATGTATTATAATTTATGTAAATATTAATATTATTTAATATATTATATTATTTACATATTAATATATTATACCATAGTTATTAATTATATAATATTTTAATTATAATATTATTTGATTTAATCATATAAATATATTTAATCATATAGAAAATTTTAAATATTTATCACATACCACAATTCTGTTGTAGTCATTATCAAGATGATGCGTACGCACTACCGTGGTCATCATTCAAGCACTTGATGAACGAGAAGTACCGTCCCAGAACCGAGGTCAATAAGCTCAAGACAGAACTTAGAGGGTTACGAACCCAAGGATTTGATATTACCACGTACGAAAGACGATTCACAGAATTGTGCCTATTGTGTCCGGGAGCATTCGAAGATGAGGAAGAGAAGATCGACGCGTTTGTGAAAGGATTACCGGAAAGAATCCAAGAAGATATAAGTTCACACGAGCCCGCCTCCATACAACAGGCATGTAGAATGGCTCACAAACTAGTGAACCAGATTGAAGAAAGAATTAAAGAACAGACTACTGAAGAGGCCAATGTGAAGCAAGTCAAAAGAAAGTGGGAGGAAAACGGTGATAAGAATCACCAATACAACAACAACAGCAATTACAACAATAATCGCAACAATTATCCCAACAATCGCAACATCAATCGCAACTACAACAAACGGCCCAACAACAACAACAACAACAACAACAACAGCAACTACAACAATCATCCCAACAACAATAATAACCGCAACAACAACAACAATCAGAAGCAACTATGCCAAAGGTGTGAAAAGAATCACTCAGGGTTCTGCACCAAATTTTGCAACAAGTGTAAAAGAAATGGTCATAGCGCGGCGAAGTGTGAGGTCTACGGACCAGGGGTTAATAGAACGAAAGGAACAAATGGTGTCGGAACGAGTAATGGCGGAGCAAGTAGTGTCGGAGCAAGTTATGCCAATGTAGTTTGTTATAAATGTGGAAAACCAGGCCACATTATTAGAAATTGCCCGAACCAGGAGAACACGAATGGACAAGGCCGTGGAAGAGTTTTCAATATTAATGCGGTAGAGGCACAGGAAGACCCGGAGCTTGTTACGGGTACGTTTCTTATTGACAATAAATCTGCTTACGTTTTATTTGATTCGGGTGCGGATAGAAGCTATATGAGTAGAGATTTTTGTGCTAAATTAAGTTGTCCATTGACGCCTTTGGATAGTAAATTTTTACTCGAATTAGCAAATGGTAAATTAATTTCAGCAGATAATATATGTCGGAATCGAGAAATTAAACTGGTTAGCGAAACATTTAAGATTGATTTGATACCAGTAGAGTTAGGGAGTTTTGATGTGATAATCGGTATGGACTGGTTGAAAGAAGTGAAAGCGGAGATCGTTTGTTACAAAAATGCAATTCGCATTATACGAGAAAAAGGAAAACCCTTAATGGTGTACGGAGAAAAGGGCAACACGAAGCTACATCTTATTAGTAATTTGAAGGCACAAAAACTAATAAGAAAAGGTTGCTATGCTGTTCTAGCACACATCGAGAAAGTACAAACTGAAGAAAAGAGCATCAATGATGTTCCCATTGCAAAAGAATTTCCCGATGTATTTCCAAAAGAATTACCCGGATTACCCCCACATCGATCCGTTGAATTTCAAATAGATCTTGTACCAGGAGCTGCACCAATAGCTCGTGCTCCTTACAGACTCGCACCCAGCGAGATGAAAGAACTGCAAAGCCAATTACAAGAACTTTTAGAGCGTGGTTTCATTCGACCAAGCACATCACCGTGGGGAGCTCCTGTTTTGTTTGTCAAGAAGAAAGATGGTACATTCAGGTTGTGTATCGACTACCGAGAGTTGAACAAACTTACCATCAAGAACCGCTACCCACTACCGAGAATCGACGACTTATTTGATCAACTACAAGGCTCGTCTGTTTATTCAAAGATTGACTTACGTTCCGGGTATCATCAAATGCGGGTGAAAGAAGATGATATTCCAAAGACTGCTTTCAGAACACGTTACGGTCATTACGAGTTTATGGTCATGCCGTTTGGTTTAACTAATGCACCAGCTGTGTTCATGGACCTTATGAACCGAGTGTGTGGACCATACCTTGACAAGTTTGTCATTGTTTTCATTGATGACATACTTATTTACTCAAAGAATGACCAAGAACACGGTGAACATTTGAGAAAAGTGTTAGAAGTATTGAGGAAGGAAGAATTGTACGCTAAGTTTTCAAAGTGTGCATTTTGGTTGGAAGAAGTTCAATTCCTCGGTCACATAGTGAACAAAGAAGGTATTAAGGTGGATCCGGCAAAGATAGAAACTGTTGAAAAGTGGGAAACCCCGAAAACTCCGAAACACATACGCCAGTTTTTAGGACTAGCTGGTTACTACAGAAGGTTCATCCAAGACTTTTCCAGAATAGCAAAACCCTTGACTGCATTAACGCATAAAGGGAAGAAATTTGAATGGAATGATGAACAAGAGAAAGCGTTTCAGTTATTGAAGAAAAAGCTAACTACGGCACCTATATTGTCATTGCCTGAAGGGAATGATGATTTTGTGATTTATTGTGACGCATCAAAGCAAGGTCTCGGTTGTGTATTAATGCAACGAACGAAGGTGATTGCTTATGCGTCTAGACAATTGAAGATTCACGAACAAAATTATACGACGCATGATTTGGAATTAGGCGCGGTTGTTTTTGCATTAAAGACTTGGAGGCACTACTTATATGGGGTCAAAAGTATTATATATACCGACCACAAAAGTCTTCAACACATATTTAATCAGAAACAACTGAATATGAGGCAGCGTAGGTGGATTGAATTATTGAATGATTACGATTTTGAGATTCGTTACCACCCGGGGAAGGCAAATGTGGTAGCCGATGCCTTGAGCAGGAAGGATAGAGAACCCATTCGAGTAAAATCTATGAATATAATGATTCATAATAACATTACTACTCAAATAAAGGAGGCGCAACAAGGAGTTTTAAAAGAGGGAAATTTAAAGGATGAAATACCCAAAGGATCGGAGAAACATCTTAATATTCGGGAAGACGGAACCCGGTATAGGGCTGAAAGGATTTGGGTACCAAAATTTGGAGATATGAGAGAAATGGTACTTAGAGAAGCTCATAAAACCAGATACTCAATACATCCTGGAACGGGGAAGATGTACAAGGATCTCAAGAAACATTTTTGGTGGCCGGGTATGAAAGCCGATGTTGCTAAATACGTAGGAGAATGTTTGACGTGTTCTAAGGTCAAAGCTGAGCATCAGAAACCATCAGGTTTACTTCAACAACCCGAAATCCCGGAATGGAAATGGGAAAACATTACCATGGATTTCATCACTAAATTGCCAAGGACTGCAAGTGGTTTTGATACTATTTGGGTAATAGTTGATCGTCTCACCAAATCAGCACACTTCCTACCAATAAGAGAAGATGACAAGATGGAGAAGTTAGCACGACTGTATTTGAAGGAAGTCGTCTCCAGACATGGAATACCAATCTCTATTATCTCTGATAGGGATGGCAGATTTATTTCAAGATTCTGGCAGACATTACAGCAAGCATTAGGAACTCGTCTAGACATGAGTACTGCCTATCATCCACAAACTGATGGGCAGAGCGAAAGGACGATACAAACGCTTGAAGACATGCTACGAGCATGTGTTATTGATTTCGGAAACAGTTGGGATCGACATCTACCGTTAGCAGAATTTTCCTACAACAACAGCTACCATTCAAGTATTGAGATGGCGCCATTTGAAGCACTTTATGGTAGAAAGTGCAGGTCTCCGATTTGTTGGAGTGAAGTGGGGGATAGACAGATTACGGGTCCGGAGATTATACAAGAAACTACCGAGAAGATCATCCAAATTCAACAACGGTTGAAAACCGCCCAAAGTCGACAAAAGAGCTACGCTGACATTAAAAGAAAAGATATAGAATTTGAAATTGGAGAGATGGTCATGCTTAAAGTTGCACCTTGGAAAGGCGTTGTTCGATTTGGTAAACGAGGGAAATTAAATCCAAGGTATATTGGACCATTCAAGATTATTGATCGTGTCGGACCAGTAGCTTACCGACTAGAGTTACCTCAACAACTCGCGGCTGTACATAACACTTTCCACGTCTCGAATTTAAAGAAATGTTTTGCTAAAGAAGATCTCACTATTCCGTTAGATGAAATCCAAATCAACGAAAAACTTCAATTCATCGAAGAACCCGTCGAAATAATGGATCGTGAGGTTAAAAGACTTAAGCAAAACAAGATACCAATTGTTAAGGTTCGATGGAATGCTCGTAGAGGACCCGAGTTCACCTGGGAGCGTGAAGATCAGATGAAGAAGAAATACCCGCATCTATTTCCAGAAGATTCGTCAACACCTTCAACAGCTTAAAATTTCGGGACGAAATTTATTTAACGGGTAGGTACTGTAGTGACCCGAACTTTTCCATGTTTATATATATTAATTGAGATTGATATTTACATGATTAAATGTTTCCAACATGTTAAGCAATCAAACTTGTTAAGACTTGATTAATTGAAATAGGTTTCATATAGACAATTGACCACCCAAGTTGACCGGTGATTCACGAACGTTAAAACTTGTAAAAACTATATGATGACATATATATGGTTATATATATAGTTAAAATTATATTATGATAATTAAACATATCATTAAGTATATTAACAATGAACTACATATGTAAAAACAAGACTACTAACTTAATGATTTTGAAACGAGACATATGTGTAACGATTATCGTTGTAACGACATTTAATGTATATATATCATATTAAGAGATATTCGTACATCATAATATCATGATAATATAATAATTTAAAATCTCTTTTGATATTATAAACATTGGGTTAACAACATTTAACAAGATCGTTAACCTAAAGGTTTCAAAACAACATTTACATGTAACGACTAACGATGACTTAACGACTCAGTTAAAATGTATATACATGTAGTGTTTTAATATGTATTTATACACTTTTGAAAGACTTCAATACACTTATCAAAATACTTCTACTTAACAAAAATGCTTACAATTACATCCTCGTTCAGTTTCATCAACAATTCTACTCGTATGCACCCGTATTCGTACTCGTACAATACACAGCTTTTAGATGTATGTACTATTGGTATATACACTCCAATGATCAGCTCTTAGCAGCCCATGTGAGTCACCTAACACATGTGGGAACCATCATTTGGCAACTAGCATGAAATATCTCATAAAATTACAAAAATATGAGTAATCATTCATGACTTATTTACATGAAAACAAAATTACATATCCTTTATATCTAATCCATACACCAACGACCAAAAACACCTACAAACACTTTTATTCTTCAATTTTCTTCATCTAATTGATCTCTCTCAAGTTCTATCTTCAAGTTCTAAGTGTTCTTCATAAATTCCAAAAGTTCTAGTTTCATAAAATCAAGAATACTTTCAAGTTTGCTAGCTCACTTCCAATCTTGTAAGGTGATCATCCAACCTCAAGAAATCTTTGTTTCTTACAGTAGGTTATCATTCTAATACAAGGTAATAATCATATTCAAACTTTGGTTCAATTTCTATAACTATAACAATCTTATTTCAAGTGATGATCTTACTTGAACTTGTTTTCGTGTCATGATTCTGCTTCAAGAACTTCGAGCCATCCAAGGATCCATTGAAGCTAGATCCATTTTTCTCTTTTCCAGTAGGTTTATCCAAGGAAATTAAGGTAGTAATGATGTTCATAACATCATTCGATTCATACATATAAAGCTATCTTATTCGAAGGTTTAAACTTGTAATCACTAGAACATAGTTTAGTTAATTCTAAACTTGTTCGCAAACAAAAGTTAATCCTTCTAACTTGACTTTTAAAATCAACTAAACACATGTTCTATATCTATATGATATGCTAACTTAATGATTTAAAACCTGGAAACACGAAAACACCGTAAAACCGGATTTACGCCGTCGTAGTAACACCGCGGGCTGTTTTGGGTTAGTTAATTAAAAACTATGATAAACTTTGATTTAAAAGTTGTTATTCTGAGAAAATGATTTTTATTATGAACATGAAACTATATCCAAAAATTATGGTTAAACTCAAAGTGAAAGTATGTTTTCTAAAATGGTCATCTAGACGTCGTTCTTTCGACTGAAATGACTACCTTTACAAAAACGACTTGTAACTTATTTTTTCGACTATAAACCTATACTTTTTCTGTTTAGATTCATAAAATAGAGTTCAATATGAAACCATAGCAATTTGATTCACTCAAAACGGATTTAAAATGAAGAAGTTATGGGTAAAACAAGATTGGATAATTTTTCTCATTTTAGCTACGTGAAAATTGGTAACAAATCTATTCCAACCATAACTTAATCAACTTGTATTGTATATTATGTAATCTTGAGATACCATAGACACGTATACAATGTTTCGACCTATCATGTCGACACATCTATATATATTTCGGAACAACCATAGACACTCTATATGTGAATGTTGGAGTTAGCTATACAGGGTTGAGGTTGATTCCAAAATATATATAGTTTGAGTTGTGATCAATACTGAGATACGTATACACTGGGTCGTGGATTGATTCAAGATAATATTTATCGATTTATTTTTCTGTACATCTAACTGTGGACAACTAGTTGTAGGTTACTAACGAGGACAGCTGACTTAATAAACTTAAAACATCAAAATATATTAAAAGTGTTGTAAATATATTTTGAACATACTTTGATATATATGTATATATTGTTATAGGTTCGTGAATCAACCAGTGGCCAAGTCTTACTTCCCGGCGAAGTAAAAATCTCTGAAAGTGAGTTATAGTCCCACTTTTAAAATCTAATATTTTTGGGATGAGAATACATGCAGGTTTTATAAATGATTTACAAAATAGACACAAGTACGTGAAACTACATTCTATGGTTAAATTATCGAAATCGAATATGCCCCTTTTTATTAAGTCTGGTAATCTAAGAATTAGGGAACAGACACCCTAATTGACGCGAATCCTAAAGATAGATCTATTGGGCCTAACAAACCCCATCCAAAGTACCGGATGCTTTAGTACTTCGAAATTTATATCATATCCGAAGGGTGTCCCGGAATGATGGGGATATTCTTATATATGCATCTTGTTATTGTCGGTTACCAGGTGTTCACCATATGAATGATTTTTATCTCTATGTATGGGATGTGTATTGAAATATGAAATCTTGTGGTCTATTGTTACGATTTGATATATATAGGTTAAACCTATAACTCACCAACATTTTTGTTGACGTTTTAAGCATGTTTATTCTCAGGTGATTATTAAGAGCTTCCGCTGTCGCATACTTAAATAAGGACAAGATTTGGAGTCCATGCTTGTATGATATTGTGTAAAAACTGCATTCAAGAAACTTATTTTGTTGTAACATATTTGTATTGTAAACCATTATGTAATGGTCGTGTGTAAACAGGATATATTAGATTATCATTATTTGATAATCTACGTAAAGCTTTTTAAACCTTTATTGATGAAATAAAGGTTATGGTTTGTTTAAAAATGAATGCAGTCTTTGAAAAACGTCTCATATAGAGGTCAAAACCTCGCAACGAAATCAATTAATATGGAACGTTTTTAATCAATAAGAACGGGACATTTCAGTTGAAATGTCCCGTTCTTATTGATTAAAAACGTTCCATATTAATTGATTTCGTTGCGAGGTTTTGACCTCTATATGAGACGTTTTTCAAAGACTGCATTCATTTTTAAACAAACCATAACCTTTATTTCATCAATAAAGGTTTAAAAAGCTTTACGTAGATTATCAAATAATGATAATCTAATATATCCTGTTTACACACGACCATTACATAATGGTTTACAATACAAATATGTTACAACAAAATAAGTTTCTTGAATGCAGTTTTTACACAATATCATACAAGCATGGACTCCAAATCTTGTCCTTATTTAAGTATGCGACAGCGGAAGCTCTTAATAATCACCTGAGAATAAACATGCTTAAAACGTCAACAAAAATGTTGGTGAGTTATAGGTTTAACCTATATATATCAAATCGTAACAATAGACCACAAGATTTCATATTTCAATACACATCCCATACATAGAGATAAAAATCATTCATATGGTGAACACCTGGTAACCGACAATAACAAGATGCATATATAAGAATATCCCCATCATTCCGGGACACCCTTCGGATATGATATAAATTTCGAAGTACTAAAGCATCCGGTACTTTGGATGGGGTTTGTTAGGCCCAATAGATCTATCTTTAGGATTCGCGTCAATTAGGGTGTCTGTTCCCTAATTCTTAGATTACCAGACTTAATAAAAAGGGGCATATTCGATTTCGATAATTCAACCATAGAATGTAGTTTCACGTACTTGTGTCTATTTTGTAAATCATTTATAAAACCTGCATGTATTCTCATCCCAAAAATATTAGATTTTAAAAGTGGGACTATAACTCACTTTCACAGATTTTTACTTCGTCGGGAAGTAAGACTTGGCCACTGGTTGATTCACGAACCTATAACAATATATACATATATATCAAAGTATGTTCAAAATATATTTACAACACTTTTAATATATTTTGATGTTTTAAGTTTATTAAGTCAGCTGTCCTCGTTAGTAACCTACAACTAGTTGTCCACAGTTAGATGTACAGAAATAAATCGATAAATATTATCTTGAATCAATCCACGACCCAGTGTATACGTATCTCAGTATTGATCACAACTCAAACTATATATATTTTGGAATCAACCTCAACCCTGTATAGCTAACTCCAACATTCACATATAGAGTGTCTATGGTTGTTCCGAAATATATATAGATGTGTCGACATGATAGGTCGAAACATTGTATACGTGTCTATGGTATCTCAAGATTACATAATATATAATACAAGTTGATTAAGTTATGGTTGGAATAGATTTGTTACCAATTTTCACGTAGCTAAAATGAGAAAAATTATCCAATCTTGTTTTACCCATAACTTCTTCATTTTAAATCCGTTTTGAGTGAATCAAATTGCTATGGTTTCATATTGAACTCTATTTTATGAATCTAAACAAAAAAAGTATAGGTTTCTAGTCGGAAAAATAAGTTACAAGTCGTTTTTGTAAAGGTAGTCATTTCAGTCGAAAGAACGACGTCTAGATGACCATTTTAGAAAACATACTTCCACTTTGAGTTTAACCATAATTTTTGGATATAGTTTCATGTTCATAATAAAAATCATTTTCTCAGAATAACAACTTTTAAATCAAAGTTTATCATAGTTTTTAATTAACTAACCCAAAACAGCCCGCGGTGTTACTAAGACGGCGTAAATCCGGTTTTACGGTGTTTTTCGTGTTTCCAGGTTTTAAATCATTAAGTTAGCATATCATATAGATATAGAACATGTGTTTAGTTGATTTTAAAAGTCAAGTTAGAAGGATTAACTTTTGTTTGCGAAATAGTTTAGAATTAACTAAACTATGTTCTAGTGATTACAAGTTTAAAACTTCGAATAAGATAGCTTTATATGTATGAATCGAATGATGTTATGAACATCATTACTACCTTAAGTTCCTTGGATGAACCTACTGGAAAAGAGAAAAATGGATCTAGCTTCAATGGATCCTTGGATGGCTCAAAGTTCTTGAAGCAAAATCATGACACGAAAACAAGTTCAAGTAAGATCATCACTTGAAATAAGATTGTTATAGTTATAGAAATTGAACCAAAGTTTGAATATGATTATTACCTTGTATTAGAATGATAACCTACTGTAAGAAACAAAGATTTCTTGAGGTTGGATGATCACCTTACAAGATTGGAAGTGAGCTAGCAAACTTGAAAGTATTCTTGATTTTATGAAACTAGAACTTTTGGAATTTATGAAGAACACTTAGAACTTGAAGATAGAACTTGAGAGAGTTCAATTAGATGAAGAAAATTGAAGAATGAAAGTGTTTGTAGGTGTTTTTGGTCGTTGGTGTATGGATTAGATATAAAGGATATGTAATTTTGTTTTCATGTAAATAAGTCATGAATGATTACTCATATTTTTGTAATCTTATGAGATATTTCATGCTAGTTGCCAAATGATGGTTCCCACATGTGTTAGGTGACTCACATGGGCTGCTAAGAGCTGATCATTGGAGTGTATATACCAATAGTACATACATCTAAAAGCTGTGTATTGTACGAGTACGAATACGGGTGCATACGAGTAGAATTGTTGATGAAACTGAACGAGAATGTAATTGTAAGCATTTTTGTTAAGTAGAAGTATTTTGATAAGTGTATTGAAGTCTTTCAAAAGTGTATAAATACATATTAAAACACTACATGTATATACATTTTAACTGAGTCGTTAAGTCATCGTTAGTCGTTACATGTAAGTGTTGTTTTGAAACCTTTAGGTTAACGATCTTGTTAAATGTTGTTAACCCAATGTTTATAATAACAAAAGAGATTTTAAATTATTATATTATCATGATATTATGATGTACGAATATCTCTTAATATGATATATATACATTAAATGTCGTTACAACGATAAACGTTACATATATGTCTCGTTTCAAAATCATTAAGTTAGTAGTCTTGTTTTTACATATGTAGTTCATTGTTAATATAATTAATGATATGTTTACTTATCATAATATCATGTTAACTATATATATAACCATATATATGTCATCATATAGTTTTTTTTTTACAAGTTTTAACGTTCGTGAATCACCGGTCAACTTGGGTGGTCAATTGTCTATATGAAATCTATTTCAATTAATCAAGTCTTAACAAGTTTGATTGCTTAACATGTTGGAAACATTTAATCATGTAAACATCAATCTCAATTAATATATATAAACATGGAAAAGTTCGGGTCACTACAGTACCTACCCGTTAAATAAATTTCGTCCCGAAATTTTAAGCTGTTGAAGGTGTTGACGAATCTTCTGGAAATAGATGCGGGTATTTCATCTTCATCTGATCTTCACGCTCCCAGGTGAACTCGGGTCCTCTACGAGCATTCCATCGAACCTTAACAATTGGTATCTTGTTTTGCTTAAGTCTTTTAACCTCACGATCCATTATTTCGACGGGTTCTTCGATGAATTGGAGTTTTTCGTTGATTTGGATTTCATCTAACGGAATAGTGAGATCTTCTTTAGCAAAACATTTCTTCAAATTCGAGACGTGGAAAGTGTTATGTACAGCCGCGAGTTGTTGAGGTAACTCAAGTCGGTAAGCTACTGGTCCGACACGATCAATAATCTTGAATGGTCCAATATACCTTGGATTTAATTTCCCTCGTTTACCAAATCGAACAACGCCTTTCCAAGGTGAAACTTTAAGCATGACCATCTCTCCAATTTCAAATTCTATATCTTTTCTTTTAATGTCAGCGTAGCTCTTTTGTCGACTTTGGGCGGTTTTCAACCGTTGTTGAATTTGGATGATCTTCTCGGTAGTTTCTTGTATAATCTCCGGACCCGTAATCTGTCTATCCCCCACCTCACTCCAACAAATCGGAGACCTGCACTTTCTACCATAAAGTGCTTCAAACGGCGCCATCTCAATGCTTGAATGGTAGCTGTTGTTGTAGGAAAATTCTGCTAACGGTAGATGTCGATCCCAACTGTTTCCGAAATCAATAACACATGCTCGTAGCATGTCTTCAAGCGTTTGTATCGTCCTTTCGCTCTGCCCATCAGTTTGTGGATGATAGGCAGTACTCATGTCTAGACGAGTTCCTAATGCTTGCTGTAATGTCTGCCAGAATCTTGAAATAAATCTGCCATCCCTATCAGAGATAATAGAGATTGGTATTCCATGTCTGGAGACGACTTCCTTCAAATACAGTCGTGCTAACTTCTCCATCTTGTCATCTTCTCTTATTGGTAGGAAGTGTGCTGATTTGGTGAGACGATCAACTATTACCCAAATAGTATCAAAACCACTTGCAGTCCTTGGCAATTTAGTGATGAAATCCATGGTAATGTTTTCCCATTTCCATTCCGGGATTTCGGGTTGTTGAAGTAAACCTGATGGTTTCTGATGCTCAGCTTTGACCTTAGAACACGTCAAACATTCTCCTACGTATTTAGCAACATCGGCTTTCATACCCGGCCACCAAAAATGTTTCTTGAGATCCTTGTACATCTTCCCCGTTCCAGGATGTATTGAGTATCTGGTTTTATGAGCTTCTCTAAGTACCATTTCTCTCATATCTCCAAATTTTGGTACCCAAATCCTTTCAGCCCTATACCGGGTTCCGTCTTCCCGAATATTAAGATGTTTCTCCGATCCTTTGGGTATTTCATCCTTTAAATTTCCCTCTTTTAAAACTCCTTGTTGCGCCTCCTTTATTTGAGTAGTAATGTTATTATGAATCATTATATTCATAGATTTTACTCGAATGGGTTCTCTATCCTTCCTGCTCAAGGCATCGGCTACCACATTTGCCTTCCCCGGGTGGTAACGAATCTCAAAATCGTAATCATTCAATAATTCAATCCACCTACGCTGCCTCATATTCAGTTGTTTCTGATTAAATATGTGTTGAAGACTTTTGTGGTCGGTATATATAATACTTTTGACCCCATATAAGTAGTGCCTCCAAGTCTTTAATGCAAAAACAACCGCGCCTAATTCCAAATCATGCGTCGTATAATTTTGTTCGTGAATCTTCAATTGTCTAGACGCATAAGCAATCACCTTCGTTCGTTGCATTAATACACAACCGAGACCTTGCTTTGATGCGTCACAATAAATCACAAAATCATCATTCCCTTCAGGCAATGACAATATAGGTGCCGTAGTTAGCTTTTTCTTCAATAACTGAAACGCTTTCTCTTGTTCATCATTCCATTCAAATTTCTTCCCTTTATGCGTTAATGCAGTCAAGGGTTTTGCTATTCTGGAAAAGTCTTGGATGAACCTTCTGTAGTAACCAGCTAGTCCTAAAAACTGGCGTATGTGTTTCGGAGTTTTCGGGGTTTCCCACTTTTCAACAGTTTCTATCTTTGCCGGATCCACCTTAATACCTTCTTTGTTCACTATGTGACCGAGGAATTGAACTTCTTCCAACCAAAATGCACACTTTGAAAACTTAGCGTACAATTCTTCCTTCCTCAATACTTCTAACACTTTTCTCAAATGTTCACCGTGTTCTTGGTCATTCTTTGAGTAAATAAGTATGTCATCAATGAAAACAATGACAAACTTGTCAAGGTATGGTCCACACACTCGGTTCATAAGGTCCATGAACACAGCTGGTGCATTAGTTAAACCAAACGGCATGACCATAAACTCGTAATGACCGTAACGTGTTCTGAAAGCAGTCTTTGGAATATCATCTTCTTTCACCCGCATTTGATGATACCCGGAACGTAAGTCAATCTTTGAATAAACAGACGAGCCTTGTAGTTGATCAAATAAGTCGTCGATTCTCGGTAGTGGGTAGCGGTTCTTGATGGTAAGTTTGTTCAACTCTCGGTAGTCGATACACAACCTGAATGTACCATCTTTCTTCTTGACAAACAAAACAGGAGCTCCCCACGGTGATGTGCTTGGTCGAATGAAACCACGCTCTAAAAGTTCTTGTAATTGGCTTTGCAGTTCTTTCATCTCGCTGGGTGCGAGTCTGTAAGGAGCACGAGCTATTGGTGCAGCTCCTGGCACAAGATCTATTTGAAATTCAACGGATCGATGTGGGGGTAATCCCGGTAATTCTTTCGGAAATACATCGGGAAATTCTTTTGCAATGGGAACATCATTGATGCTCTTTTCTTCAGTTTGTACTTTCTCGACGTGTGCTAAAACAGCATAGCAACCTTTTCTTATTAGTTTTTGTGCCTTCAAATTACTAATAAGATGTAGCTTCGTGTTGCCCTTTTCTCCGTACACCATTAAGGGTTTTCCTTTTTCTCGTATAATGCGAATTGCATTTTTGTAACAAACGATCTCCGCTTTCACTTCTTTCAACCAGTCCATACCGATTATCACATCAAAACTCCCTAACTCTACTGGTATCAAATCAATCTTAAATGTTTCGCTAACCAGTTTAATTTCTCGATTCCGACATATATTATCTGCTGAAATTAATTTACCATTTGCTAATTCGAGTAAAAATTTACTATCCAAAGGCGTCAATGGACAACTTAATTTAGCACAAAAATCTCTACTCATATAGCTTCTATCCGCACCCGAATCAAATAAAACGTAAGCAGATTTATTGTCAATAAGAAACGTACCCGTAACAAGCTCCGGGTCTTCCTGTGCCTCTACCGCATTAATATTGAAAACTCTTCCACGGCCTTGTCCATTCGTGTTCTCCTGGTTCGGGCAATTTCTAATAATGTGGCCTGGTTTTTCACATTTATAACAAACTACATTGGCATAACTTGCTCCGACACTACTTGCTCCGCCATTACTCGTTCCGACACCATTTGTTCCTTTCGTTCTATTAACCCCTGGTCCGTAGACCTCACACTTCGCCGCGCTATGACCATTTCTTTTACACTTGTTGCAAAATTTGGTGCAGAACCCTGAGTGATTCTTTTCACACCTTTGGCATAGTTAAAAAAAATCTATGTATTTCCGAAAATGATTCAAGATAAGCGGTATTGTAAACGAGTAGAATTATATTACTCAGTTGTAATGTCCCGTTCTTATTGATTAAAAACGTTCCATATTACTTGATTTCGTTGCGAGGTTTTGACCTCTATATGAGACGTTTTTCAAAGACTGCATTCATTTTTAAACAAACCATAACCTTTATTTCATCAATAAAGGTTTAAAACGCTTTACGTAGATTATCAAATAATGATAATCTAAAATATCCTGTTTACACACGACCATTACATAATGGTTTACAATACAAATATGTTACAACAAAATAAGTTTCTTGAATGCAGTTTTTACACAATATCATACAAGCATGGACTCCAAATCTTGTCCTTATTTAAGTATGTGACAGCGGAAGCTCTTAATAATCACCTGAGAATAAACATGCTTAAAACGTCAACAAAAATGTTGGTGAGTTATAGGTTTAACCTATATATATCAAATCGTAACAATAGACCACAAGATTTCATATTTCAATACACATCCCATACATAGAGATAAAAATCATTCATATGGTGAACACCTGGTAACCGACAATAACAAGATGCATATATAAGAATATCCCCATCATTCCGGGACACCCTTCGGATATGATATAAATTTCGAAGTACTAAAGCATCCGGTACTTTGGATGGGGTTTGTTAGGCCCAATAGATCTATCTTTAGGATTCGCGTCAATTAGGGTGTTTGTTCCCTAATTCTTAGATTACCAGACTTAATAAAAAGGGGCATATTCGATTTCAATAATTCAACCATAGAATGTAGTTTTATGTACTTGTGTCTATTTTGTAAATCATTTATAAAACTTGCATGTATTCTCATCCCAAAAATATTAGATTTTAAAAGTGGGACTATAACTCACTTTCACAGATTTTTACTTCGTCGGGAAGTAAGACTTGGCCACTGGTTGATTCACGAACCTATAACAATATATACATATATATCAAAGTATGTTCAAAATATATTTACAACACTTTTAATATATTTTGATGTTTTAAGTTTATTAAGTCAGCTGTCCTCGTTAGTAACCTACAACTAGTTGTCCACAGTTAGATGTACAGAAATAAATCGATAAATATTATCTTGAATCAATCCACGACCCAGTGTATACGTATCTCAGTATTGATCACAACTCAAACTATATATATTTTGGAATCAACCTCAACCCTGTATAGCTAACTCCAACATTCACATATAGAGTGTCTATGGTTGTTCCGAAATATATATAGATGTGTCGACATGATAGGTCGAAACATTGTATACGTGTCTATGGTATCTCAAGATTACATAATATATAATACAAGTTGATTAAGTTATGGTTGGAATAGATTTGTTACCAATTTTCACGTAGCTAAAATGAGAAAAATTATCCAATCTTGTTTTACCCATAACTTCTTCATTTTAAATCCGTTTTGAGTGAATCAAATTGCTATGGTTTCATATTGAACTCTATTTTATGAATCTAAACAAAAAAAGTATAGGTTTATAGTCGGAAAAATAAGTTACAAGTCGTTTTTGTAAAGGTAGTCATTTCAGTCGAAAGAACGACGTCTAGATGACCATTTTAGAAAACATACTTCCACTTTGAGTTTAACCATAATTTTTGGATATAGTTTCATGTTCATAATAAAAATCATTTTCTCAGAATAACAACTTTTAAATCAAAGTTTATCATAGTTTTTAATTAACTAACCCAAAACAGCCCGCGGTGTTACTACGACGGCGTAAATCCGGTTTTATGGTGTTTTTCGTGTTTCCAGGTTTTAAATCATTAAGTTAGCATATCATATAGATATAGAACATGTGTTTAGTTGATTTTAAAAGTCAAGTTAGAAGGATTAACTTTTGTTTGCGAACAAGTTTAGAATTAACTAAACTATGTTCTAGTGATTACAAGTTTAAACCTTCGAATAAGATAGCTTTATATGTATGAATTGAATGATGTTATGAACATCATTACTACCTTAAGTTCCTTGGATGAACCTACTGGAAAAGATAAAAATGGATCTAGCTTCAATGGATCCTTGGATGGCTCAAAGTTCTTGAAGCAAAATCATGACACGAAAACAAGTTCAAGTAAGATCATCACTTGAAATAAGATTGTTATAGTTATAGAAATTGAACCAAAGTTTGAATATGATTATTACCTTGTATTAGAATGATAACCTACTGTAAGAAACAAAGATTTCTTGAGGTTGGATGATCACCTTACAAGATTGGAAGTGAGCTAGCAAACTTGAAAGTATTCTTGATTTTATGAAACTAGAACTTTTGGAATTTATGAAGAACACTTAGAACTTGAAGATAGAACTTGAGAGAGTTCAATTAGATGAAGAAAATTGAAGAATGAAAGTGTTTGTAGGTGTTTTTGGTCGTTGGTGTATGGATTAGATATAAAGGATATGTAATTTTGTTTTCATGTAAATAAGTCATGAATGATTACTCATATTTTTGTAATCTTATGAGATATTTCATGCTAGTTGCCAAATGATGGTTCCCACATGTGTTAGGTGACTCACATGGGCTGCTAAGAGCTGATCATTGGAGTGTATATACCAATAGTACATACATCTAAAAGCTGTGTATTGTACGAGTACGAATACGGGTGCATACGAGTAGAATTGTTGATGAAACTGAACGAGAATGTAATTGTAAGCATTTTTGTTAAGTAGAAGTATTTTGATAAGTGTATTGAAGTCTTTCAAAAGTGTATAAATACATATTAAAACACTACATGTATATACATTTTAACTGAGTCGTTAAGTCATCGTTAGTCGTTACATGTAAGTGTTGTTTTGAAACCTTTAGGTTAACGATCTTGTTAAATGTTGTTAACCCAATGTTTATAATAACAAAAGAGATTTTAAATTATTATATTATTATGATATTATGATGTACGAATATCTCTTAATATGATATATATACATTAAATGTCGTTACAACGATAAACGTTACATATATGTCTCGTTTCAAAATCATTAAGTTAGTAGTCTTGTTTTTACATATGTAGTTCATTGTTAATATAATTAATGATATGTTTACTTATCATAATATCATGTTAACTATATATATAACCATATATATGTCATCATATAGTTTTTTACAAGTTTTAACGTTCGTGAATCACCGGTCAACTTGGGTGGTCAATTGTCTATATGAAACCTATTTCAATTAATCAAGTCTTAACAAGTTTGATTGCTTAACATGTTGGAAACATTTAATCATGTAAACATCAATCTCAGTTAATATATATAAACATGGAAAAGTTCGGGTCACTACAGTACCTACCCGTTAAATAAATTTCGCCCCGAAATTTTAAGCTGTTGAAGGTGTTGACGAATCTTCTGGAAATAGATGCGGGTATTTCTTCTTCATCTGATCTTCACGCTCCCAGGTGAACTCGGGTCCTCTACGAGCATTCCATCGAACCTTAACAATTGGTATCTTGTTTTGCTTAAGTCTTTTAACCTCACGATCCATTATTTCGACGGGTTCTTCGATGAATTGAAGTTTTTCGTTGATTTGGATTTCATCTAACGGAATAGTGAGATCTTCTTTAGCAAAACATTTCTTTAAATTCGAGACGTGGAAAGTGTTATGTACAGCCGCGAGTTGTTGAGGTAACTCTAGTCGGTAAGCTACTGGTCCGACACGATCAATAATCTTGAATGGTCCAATATACCTTGGATTTAATTTCCCTCGTTTACCAAATCGAACAACGCCTTTCCAAGGTGCAACTTTAAGCATGACCATCTCTCCAATTTCAAATTCTATATCTTTTCTTTTAATGTCAGCGTAGCTCTTTTGTCGACTTTGGGCGGTTTTCAACCGTTGTTGAATTTGGATGATCTTCTCGGTAGTTTCTTGTATAATCTCCGGACCCGTAATCTGTCTATCCCCCACTTCACTCCAACAAATCGGAGACCTGCACTTTCTACCATAAAGTGCTTCAAACGGCGCCATCTCAATGCTTGAATGGTAGCTGTTGTTGTAGGAAAATTCTGCTAACGGTAGATGTCGATCCCAACTGTTTCCGAAATCAATAACACAAGCTCGTAGCATGTCTTCAAGCGTTTGTATCGTCCTTTCGCTCTGCCCATCAGTTTGTGGATGATAGGCAGTACTCATGTCTAGACGAGTTCCTAATGCTTGCTGTAATGTCTGCCAGAATCTTGAAATAAATCTGCCATCCCTATCAGAGATAATAGAGATTGGTATTCCATGTCTGGAGATGACTTCCTTCAAATACAGTCGTGCTAACTTCTCCATCTTGTCATCTTCTCTTATTGGTAGGAAGTGTGCGGATTTGGTGAGACGATCAACTATTACCCAAATAGTATCAAAACCACTTGCAGTCCTTGGCAATTTAGTGATGAAATCCATGGTAATGTTTTCCCATTTCCATTCCGGGATTTCGGGTTGTTGAAGTAGACCTGATGGTTTCTGATGCTCAGCTTTGACCTTAGAACACGTCAAACATTCTCCTACATATTTAGCAACATCGGCTTTCATACCCGGCCACCAAAAATGTTTCTTGAGATCCTTGTACATCTTCCCCGTTCCAGGATGTATTGAGTATCTGGTTTTATGAGCTTCTCTAAGTACCATTTCTCTCATATCTCCAAATTTTGGTACCCAAATCCTTTCAGCCCTATACCGGCTTCCGTCTTCCCGAATATTAAGATGCTTCTCCGATCCTTTGGGTATTTCATCCTTTAAATTTCCCTCTTTTAAAACTCCTTGTTGCGCCTCCTTTATTATAAACATCAAAACTTGTATTACCAATTCATTTGTTCTATATCTATATGAGGGAAATTTATACAGAATATAATATATGAATCATTCTAATATTTCATGTTAAGTCCCAAATATTCTCATAAATTAATATATAACTTATTAATGATAAATATGTACCCAAACATTAAATGTAAAATATAATATATGATAAAATATATTAATAAATATTATACGTATTAATTAAATAATTACGAAATCCCGGAATGGAAATGGGAAAACATTACCATGGATTTCATCACTAAATTGCCAAGGACTGCAAGTGGTTTTGATACTATTTGGGTAATAGTTGATCGTCTCACCAAATCAGCACACTTCCTACCAATAAGAGAAGATGACAAGATGGAGAAGTTAGCACGACTGTATTTGAAGGAAGTCGTCTCCAGACATGGAATACCAATCTCTATTATCTCTGATAGGGATGGCAGATTTATTTCAAGATTCTGGCAGACATTACAGCAAGCATTAGGAACTCGTCTAGACATGAGTACTGCCTATCATCCACAAACTGATGGGCAGAGCGAAAGGACGATACAAACGCTTGAAGACATGCTACGAGCATGTGTTATTGATTTCGGAAACAGTTGGGATCGACATCTACCGTTAGCAGAATTTTCCTACAACAACAGCTACCATTCAAGCATTGAGATGGCGCCGTTTGAAGCACTTTATGGTAGAAAGTGCAGGTCTCCGATTTGTTGGAGTGAGGTGGGGGATAGACAGATTACGGGTCCGGAGATTATACAAGAAACTACCGAGAAGATCATCCAAATTCAACAACGGTTGAAAACCGCCCAAAGTCGACAAAAGAGCTACGCTGACATTAAAAGAAAAGATATAGAATTTGAAATTGGAGAGATGGTCATGCTTAAAGTTTCACCTTGGAAAGGCGTTGTTCGATTTGGTAAACGAGGGAAATTAAATCCAAGAGTTTTGACCTCTATATGAGACGTTTTTCAAAGATTGCATTCATTTTAAAACAAACCATAACCTTTATTTCATCAATAAAGGTTTAAAAAGCTTTACGTAGATTATCAAATAATGATAATCTATAATATCCTGTTTACACACGACCATTACATAATGGTTTACAATACAAATATGTTACAACGAAAAAAAGTTTCTTGAATGCAGTTTTTACACAATATCATACAAGCATGGACTTCAAATCTCGTCCTTATTTAAGTATGCGATAGCGGAAGCTCTTAATAATCACCTGAGAATAAACATGCTTAAAATGTCAACAAAAAATGTTGGTGAGTTATAGGTTTAACCTATATATTATCAAATCATAATAATAGACCACAAGATTTCATATTTCAATACACATCCCATACATAGAGATAAAAATCATTCATATGGTGAACACCTGGTAACCGACATTAACAAGATGCATATTTAAGAATATCCCCATCATTCCGGGACACCCTTCGGATATGATATAAATTTCGAAGTACTAAAGCATCCGGTACTTTGGATGGGGTTTGTTAGGCACAATAGATCTATCTTTAGGATTCGCGTCAATTAGGGTGTCTGTTCCCTAATTCTTAGATTACCAGACTTAATAAAAAGGGGCATATTCGATTTCGATAATTCAACCATAGAATGTAGTTTCACGTACTTGTGTCTATTTTGTAAATCATTTATAAAACCTGCATGTATTCTCATCCCAAAAATATTAGATTTTAAAAGTGGGACTATAACTCACTTTCACAGATTTTTACTTCGTCGGGAAGTAAGACTTGGCCACTGGTTGATTCACGAACCTATAACAATATATACATATATATCAAAGTATGTTCAAAATATATTTACAACACTTTTAATATATTTTGATGTTTTAAGTTTATTAAGTCAGCTGTCCTCGTTAGTAACCTACAACTAGTTGTCCACAGTTAGATGTACAGAAATAAATCGATAAATATTATCTTGAATCAATCCACGACCCAGTGTATACGTATCTCAGTATTGATCACAACTCAAACTATATATATTTTGGAATCAACCTCAACCCTGTATAGCTAACTCCAACATTCACATATAGAGTGTCTATGGTTGTTCCGAAATATATATAGATGTGTCGACATGATAGGTCGAAACATTGTATACGTGTCTATGGTATCTCAAGATTACATAATATACAACACAAGTTGATTAAGTTATGGTTGGAATAGATTTGTTACCAATTTTCACGTAGCTAAAATGAGAAAAATTATCCAATCTTGTTTTACCCATAACTTCTTCATTTTAAATCCGTTTTGAGTGAATCAAATTGATATGGTTTCATATTGAACTCTATTTTATGAATCTAAACAGAAAAGTATAGGTTTGTAGTCGGAAAAATAAGTTACAAGTCATTTTTGTAAAGGTAGTCATTTCAGTCGAAAGAACGACGTCTAGATGACCATTTTAGAAAACATAATTCCACTTTGAGTTTAATCATAATTTTTGGATATAGTTTCATGTTCATAATAAAAATCATTTTCTCAGAATAACAACTTTAAAATCAAAGTTTATCATAGTTTTTAATTAACTAACCCAAAACAGCCCGCGGTGTTACTACGACGGCGTAAATTCGGTTTTACAGTGTTTTTCGTGTTTCCAGGTTTTAAATCATTAAGTTAGCATATCATATAGATATAGAACATGTGTTTAGTTGATTTTAAAAGTCAAGTTAGAAGGATTAACTTTTGTTTGCGAACAAGTTTAGAATTAACTAAACTATGTTCTAGTGATTACAAATTTAAACCTTCGAATAAGATAGCTTTATATGTATGAATCGAATGATGTTATGAACATCATTACTACCTTAAGTTCCTTGGATAAATCTACTGGAAAAGAGAAAAATGGATCTAGCTTCAATGGATCCTTGGATGGCTCGAAGTTCTTGAAGCAGAATCATGACACGAAAACAAGTTCAAGTAAGATCATCACTTGAAATAAGATTGTTATAGTTATAGAAATTGAACCAAAGTTTGAATATGATTATTACCTTGTATTAGAATGATAACCTACTGTAAGAAACAAAGATTTCTTGAGGTTGGATGATCACCTTACAAGATTGGAAGTGAGCTAGCAAACTTGAAAGTATTCTTGATTTTATGAAACTAGAACTTTTGGAGTTTATGAAGAACACTTAGAACTTGAAGATAGAACTTGAGAGAGATCAATTAGATGAATAAAATTGAAGAATGAAAGTGTTTGTAGGTGTTTTTGGTCGTTGGTGTATGGATTAGATATAAAGGATATGTAATTTTGTTTTCATGTAAATAAGTCATGAATGATTACTCATATTTTTGTAATTTTATGAGATATTTCATGCTAGTTGCCAAATGATGGTTCCCACATGTGTTAGGTGACTCACATGGGCTGCTAAGAGCTGATCATTGGAGTGTATATACCAATAGTACATACATCTAAAAGCTGTGTATTGTACGAGTACGAATACGGGTGCATACGAGTAGAATTGTTGATGAAACTGAACGAGGATGTAATTGTAAGCATTTTTGTTAAGTAGAAGTATTTTGATAAGTGTATTGAAGTCTTTCAAAAGTGTATAAATACATATTAAAACACTACATGTATATACATTTTAACTGAGTCGTTAAGTCATCGTTAGTCGTTACATGTAAATGTTGTTTTGAAACCTTTAGGTTAACGATCTTGTTAAATGTTGTTAACCCAATGTTTATAATATCAAAAGAGATTTTAAATTATTATATTATCATGATATTATGATGTACGAATATCTCTTAATATGATATATATACATTAAATGTCGTTACAACGATAATCGTTACATATATGTCTCGCTTCAAAATCATTAAGTTAGTAGTCTTGTTTTTACATATGTAGTTCATTGTTAATATACTTAATGATATGTTTACTTATCATAATATAATGTTAACTATATATATAACCATATATATGTCATCATATAGTTTTTACAAGTTTTAACGTTCGTGAATCACCGGTGAACTTGGGTGGTCAATTGTCTATATGAAACCTATTTCAATTAATCAAGTCTTAACAAGTTTGATTGCTTAACATGTTGGAAACATTTAATCATGTAAATATCAATCTCAATTAATATATATAAACATGGAAAAGTTCGGGTCACTACAGTACCTACCCGTTAAATAAATTTCGTCCCGAAATTTTAAGCTGTTGAAGGTGTTGACGAATCTTCTGGAAATAGATGCGGGTATTTCTTCTTCATCTGATCTTCACGCTCCCAGGTGAACTCAGGTCCTCTACGAGCATTCCATCGAACTTTAACAATTGGTATCTTGTTTTGCTTAAGTCTTTTAACCTCACGATCCATTATTTCGACGGGTTCTTCGATGAATTGAAGTTTTTCGTTGATTTGGATTTCATCTAACGGAATAGTGAGATCTTCTTTAGAAAAACATTTCTTTAAATTCGAGACGTGGAAAGTGTTATGTACAGCCGCGAGTTGTTGAGGTAACTCTAGTCGGTAAGCTACTGGTCCGATACGATCAATAATCTTGAATGGTCCAATATACCTTGGATTTAATTTCCCTCGTTTACCAAATCGAACAACGCCTTTCCAAGGTGCAACTTTAAGCATGACCATCTCTCCAATTTCAAATTCTATATCTTTTCTTTTAATGTCAGCGTAGCTCTTTTGTCGACTTTGGGCGGTTTTCAACCGTTGTTGAATTTGGATGATCTTCTCGGTAGTTTCTTGTATAATCTCCGGACCCGTAATCTGTCTATCCCCCACTTCACTCCAACAAATCGGAGACCTGCACTTTCTACCATAAAGTGCTTCAAACGGCGCCATCTCAATGCTTGAATGGTAGCTGTTGTTGTAGGAAAATTCTGCTAACGGTAGATGTCGATCCCAACTGTTTCCGAAATCAATAACACATGCTCGTAGCATGTCTTCAAGCGTTTGTATCGTCCTTTCGCTCTGCCCATCAGTTTGTGGATGATAGGCAGTACTCATGTCTAGACGAGTTCCTAATGCTTGCTGTAATGTCTGCCAGAATCTTGAAATAAATCTGCCATCCCTATCAGAGATAATAGAGATTGGTATTCCATGTCTGGAGATGACTTCCTTCAAATACAGTCGTGCTAACTTCTCCATCTTGTCATCTTCTCTTATTGGCAAGAAGTGTGCTGATTTGGAGAGACGGTCAACTATTACCCAAATAGTATCAAAACCACTTGCAGTCCTTGGCAATTTAGTGATGAAATCCATGGTAATGTTTTCCCATTTCCATTCCGGGATTTCGGGTTGTTGAAGTAGACCTGATGGTTTCTGATGCTCAGCTTTGACCTTAGAACACGTCAAACATTCTCCTACGTATTTAGCAACATCGGCTTTCATACCCGGCCACCAAAAATGTTTCTTGAGATCCTTGTACATCTTCCCCGTTCCAGGATGTATTGAGTATCTGGTTTTATGAGCTTCCCTAAGTACCATTTCTCTCATATCTCCAAATTTTGGTACCCAAATCCTTTCAGCCCTATACCGGGTTCCGTCTTCCCGAATATTAAGATGCTTCTTCGATCCTTTGGGTATTTCATCCTTTAAATTTCCCTCTTTTAAAACTCCTTGTTGCGCCTCCTTTATTTGAGTAGTAAGGTTATTATGAATCATTATATTCATAGATTTTACTCGAATGGGTTCTCTGTCCTTCCTGCTCAAGGCATTGGCTACCACATTTGCCTTCCCCGGGTGGTAACGAATCTCAAAGTCGTAATCATTCAATAATTCAATCCACCTACGCTGCCTCATATTCAGCTGTTTCTGATTAAATATGTGTTGAAGACTTTTGTGGTCGGTATATATAATACTTTTGACCCCATATAAGTAGTGCCTCCAAGTCTTTAATGCAAAAACAACCGCGCCTAATTCCAAATCATGCGTCGTATAATTTTGTTCGTGAATCTTCAATTGTCTAGACGCATAAGCAATCACCTTCGTTCGTTGCATTAATACACAATCGAGACCTTGCTTTGATGCATCACAATAAATCACAAAATCATCATTCCCTTCAGGCAATGACAATATAGGTGCCGTAGTTAGCTTTTTCTTCAATAACTGAAACGCTTTCTCTTGTTCATCATTCCATTCAAATTTCTTCCCTTTATGCGTTAATGCAGTCAAGGGTTTTGCTATTCTGGAAAAGTCTTGGATGAACCTTCTGTAGTAACCAGCTAGTCCTAAAAACTGGCGTATGTGTTTCGGAGTTTTCGGGGTTTCCCACTTTTCAACAGTTTCTATCTTTGCCGGATCCACCTTAATACCTTCTTTGTTCACTATGTGACCGAGGAATTGAACTTCTTCCAACCAAAATGCACACTTTGAAAACTTAGCGTACAATTCTTCCTTCCTCAATACTTCTAACACCTTTCTCAAATGTTCACCGTGTTCTTGGTCATTCTTTGAGTAAATAAGTATGTCATCAATGAAAACAATGACAAACTTGTCAAGGTATGGTCCACACACTCGGTTCATAAGGTCCATGAACACAGCTGGTGCATTAGTTAAACCAAACGGCATGACCATAAACTCGTATTGACCGTAACGTGTTCTGAAAGCAGTCTTTGGAATATCATCTTCTTTCACCCGCATTTGATGATACCCGGAACGTAAGTCAATCTTTGAATAAACAGACGAGCCTTGTAGTTGATCAAATAAGTCGTCGATTCTCGGTAGTGGGTAGCGGTTCTTGATGGTAAGTTTGTTTAACTCTCGGTAGTCGATACATAACCTGAATGTACCATCTTTCTTCTTGACAAACAAAACAGGAGCTCCCCACGGTGATGTGCTTGGTCGAATGAAACCACGCTCTAAAAGTTCTTGTAATTGGCTTTGCAGTTCTTTCATCTCGCTGGGTGCGAGTCTGTAAGGAGCACGAGCTATTGGTGCAGCTCCTGGTACAAGATCTATTTGAAATTCAACGGATCGATGTGGGGGTAATCCCGGTAATTCTTTCGGAAATACATCGGGAAATTCTTTTGCAATGGGAACATCATTGATGCTCTTTTCTTCAGTTTGTACTTTCTCGACGTGTGCTAGAACAGCATAGCAACTTTTTCTTATTAGTTTTTGTGCCTTCAAATTACTAATAAGATGTAGCTTCGTGTTGCCCTTTTCTCCGTACACCATTAAGGGTTTTCCTTTTTCTCGTATAATGCGAATTGCATTTTTGTAACAAACGATCTCCGCTTTCACTTCTTTCAACCAGTCCATACCGATTATCACATCAAAACTCCCTAACTCTATGGGTATCAAATCAATCTTAAATGTTTCGCTAACCAGTTTAATTTCTCGATTCCGACATATATTATCTGCTGAAATTAATTTACCATTTGCTAATTCGAGTAAAAATTTACTATCCAAAGGCGTCAATGGACAACTTAATTTAGCACAAAAATCTCTACTCATATAGCTTCTATCCGCACCCGAATCAAATAAAACGTAAGCAGATTTATTGTCAATAAGAAACGTACCCGTAACAAGCTCCGGGTCTTCCTGTGCCTCTGCCGCATTAATATTGAAAACTCTTCCGCGGCCTTGTCCATTCGTGTTCTCCTGGTTCGGGCAATTTCTAATAATGTGGCCCGGTTTTCCACATTTATAACAAACTACATTGGCATAACTTGCTCCGACACTACTTGCTCCGCCATTACTCATTCCAACACCATTTGTTCCTTTCGTTCTATTAACCCCTGGTCCGTAGACCTCACACTTCGCCACGCTATGACCATTTCTTTTACACTTGTTGCAAAATTTGGTGCAGAACCCCGAGTGATACTTTTCACACCTTTGGCATAGCTGCTTCTGATTGTTGTTATTGTTGCGGTTATTATTGTTGTTGGGATGATTGTTGTAGTTGCTGTTGTTGTTGTTGTTGTTGTTGGGCCATTTGTTGTAGTTGCGATTGATGTTGCGATTGTTGGGATAATTGTTGCGATTATTGTTGTAATTGCTGTTGTTGTTGTATTGGTGATTCTTATCACCGTTTTCCTCCCACTTTCTTTTGACTTGCTTCACATTGGCCTCTTCACCAGTCTGTTCTTTAATTCTTTCTTCAATCTGGTTCACTAGTTTGTGAGCCATTCTACATGCCTGTTGTATGGAGGCGGGCTCATGTGAACTTATATCTTCTTGGATTCTTTCTGGTAATCCTTTCACAAACGCGTCGATCTTCTCTTCCTCATCTTCGAATGCTCCCGGACACAATAGGCACAATTCTGTGAATCGTCTTTCGTACGTTGTAATATCAAATCCTTGGGTTCGTAACCCTCTAAGTTATGTCTTGAGCTTATTGACCTCGGTTCTGGGACGGTACTTCTCGTTCATCAAGTGCTTGAATGTTGACCACGGTAGTGCGTACGCATCGTCTTGTCCCACTTGCTCTAGATAGGTATTCCACCATGTTAACGCAGAACCTGTGAAGGTATGCGTAGCGTACTTTACTTTGTCCTCTTCAGTACACTTACTTATGGCAAACACCGATTCGACCTTCTCGGTCCACCGTTTCAATCCGATCGGTCCTTCGGTTCCATCAAATTCTAAAGGTTTGCAGGCAGTGAATTCTTTGAAGGTGCATCCTACACGATTTCCTGTACTGCTAGATCCAAGGTTATTGTTGGTATGTAGCGCAGCCTGTACTGCGGCTATGTTTGAAGCTAGAAAAGTACGGAATTCCTCTTCATTCATATTCACGGTGTGTCGAGTAGTCGGTGCCATTTCCTTCAAAATAGTTAAATGGAACAAGTTAATCATACAGAATATTAAGAGTAGTTAATAGTATTTCGTAGCATAATATGAACTCATTTATAAAAGCTTTTTCTTCATATTAGCGTTTTATAAGTTTAAATTCGGGTAGTACCTACCCGTTAAGTTCATACTTAGTAGCTAATATACAATTCAACTACTACAATTCTATATGAAAAACTGATTATAATAATATTTCGCGTTCAAACTTTTATACAATATTTTACAAACTTACAATACCGCTTATTTTACATAAAGCATGAAATATAGTACACAATAACTTTGATACAAGATAGTTGTGAAGATAATTCAAGCTAGTACACAAGTCGTTCAGCAAAGGCAATAAAGACACGTAATTCATACGTCCAGAAACAAGTCATGCATTCTGGTTTTACTAGGACTACTTCCCATCCTTGGTCTTGTGCAACATAACCGTTATGGCCGTTGATAAGACAGCGTGTTGTAACGTCGTCAAAGGGACGAGGGTTACGTAATGTCCAACAGTCCCGTAATAATCTAAAAACCTCATTTCTTACCCCAATTACCGACTCCGTCACTTGTGGAAACGTTTTGTTTAATAGTTGTAGCCCGATGTTCTTGTTCTCACTTTGGTGAGAAGCGAACATTACTAATCCGTAAGCATAACATGCTTCTTTATGTTGCATGTTAGCCGCTTTTTCTAAATCACGAAGTCCAATATTCGGATATATTGAGTCAAAATAATTTCTTAACCCGTTGCGTAAAATAGCATTTGGGTTCCCCGCAATATATGCGTCAAAGTAAACACATCGTAACTTATGGGTTTCCCAATGTGATATCCCCCATCTTTCAAACGAAAGTCTCTTATAAACCAAGACATTCTTGGAACGTTCTTCGAATATCTTACAAACTGATCTCGCCTTAAATAGTTGTGCCGAAGAATTCTGGCCGACTCTAGACAAGATTTCATCAATCATGTCTCCGGGTAGGTCTCTTAAAATATTGGGTTGTCTATCCATTTTGTGTTTTTAAACTGTAAAATAGACAAGAGTTAGATTCATAAAAAAATACTTATTAATACAAGCAATTTTTACATAAAGCATAAGAACACTATATTACATATATTACACCACACGAATACAACTATCTTATTCCGACTCGCTCGTTTCTTCTTCTTCGGTTTTGGTTCGTTTTGCCAAGTTTCTAGGGATATATGATGTTCCCCTAATACGAGCCGTCGTTGTCCACATTGGTTTAGAAAAACCTGGTGGTTTAGAGGTTCCCGGGTCATTGTTACAACTTAAGGACTTCGGGGGTTGACGATACATATAAAGTTCATCGGGGTTGGAATTAGATTTCTCTATTTTTATGCCCTTTCCCTTATTATTTTCTTTTGCCTTTTTAAATTCAGTTGGGGTAATTTCTATAACATCATCGGAATTCTCGTCGGAATCCGATTCATCGGAGAATTGGTAATCCTCCCAATATTTTGCTTCCTTGGCGGAAACACCATTGACCATAATTAACTTTGGTCGGTTGGTGGAGGATTTTCTTTTACTTAACCGTTTTATTATTTCCCCCACCGGTTCTATTTCTTCATCCGGTTCCGATTCTTCTTCCGGTTCCGATTCTTCTTCCGGTTTCGATTCTTCTTCCGGTTCCGACTCTTCTTCCGGTTCCTCTTCGGGAACTTGTGAATCAGTCCACGAATCATTCCAATTTACATTTGACTCTTCATTATTATTAGGTGAGTCAATGGGACTTGTTCTAGAGGTAGACATCTATCACATAATATCAAACGCGTTAAGAGATTAATATATCACATAATATTCACATGTTAAAAATATATAGTTTCCAAC
This sequence comes from Rutidosis leptorrhynchoides, assembly GCF_046630445.1. Lineage (NCBI taxonomy): Eukaryota > Viridiplantae > Streptophyta > Magnoliopsida > Asterales > Asteraceae > Rutidosis > Rutidosis leptorrhynchoides. The sequence goes on along the minus strand of NC_092336.1, from coordinate 555,285,523 downwards.
AAAATTTGTTAAGCAATCATTTTTCAAGTAAACACGGTCGAAGTCCAGACTCACTAATGCATCCTAACAAACTCGATAAGACACACTAATGCAAATTTTCTGGTTCTCTAAGACCAACGCTCGGATACCAACTGAAATAATAATTACAATATTTTTAAAACCATAATTTAACATATATTTAATTATAATATATGATATAAATATAATAATATATTAATATTATAAATAAATAAAAATTTGACTAATAAATATATTTAATATTATTTATTAGTAATATTTATATTATTAATATATTATATTACTATAAGTTATAAACAATATTATAATATAGGTTATTGTAAATATTTAATGTTAATTAGATAGTATAGGTATTATAACATAGTGAACAAAGAAGGTATTAAGGTGGATCCGGCAAAGATAGAAACTGTTGAAAAGTGGGAAACCCCGAAAACTCCGAAACACATACGCCAGTTTTTAGGACTAGCTGGTTACTACAGAAGGTTCATCCAAGACTTTTCCAGAATAGCAAAACCCTTGACTGCATTAACGCATAAAGGGAAGAAATTTGAATGGAATGATGAACAAGAGAAAGCGTTTCAGTTATTGAAGAAAAAGCTAACTACGGCACCTATATTGTCATTGCCTGAAGGGAATGATGATTTTGTGATTTATTGTGACGCATCAAAGCAAGGTCTCGGTTGTGTATTAATGCAACGAACGAAGGTGATTGCTTATGCGTCTAGACAATTGAAGATTCACGAACAAAATTATACGACGCATGATTTGGAATTAGGCGCGGTTGTTTTTGCATTAAAGACTTGGAGGCACTACTTATATGGGGTCAAAAGTATTATATATACCGACCACAAAAGTCTTCAACACATATTTAATCAGAAACAACTGAATATGAGGCAGCGTAGGTGGATTGAATTATTGAATGATTACGATTTTGAGATTCGTTACCACCCGGGGAAGGCAAATGTGGTAGCCGATGCCTTGAGCAGGAAGGATAGAGAACCCATTCGAGTAAAATCTATGAATATAATGATTCATAATAACATTACTACTCAAATAAAGGAGGCGCAACAAGGAGTTTTAAAAGAGGGAAATTTAAAGGATGAAATACCCAAAGGATCGGAGAAACATCTTAATATTCGGGAAGACGGAACCCGGTATAGGGCTGAAAGGATTTGGGTACCAAAATTTGGAGATATGAGAGAAATGGTACTTAGAGAAGCTCATAAAACCAGATACTCAATACATCCTGGAACGGGGAAGATGTACAAGGATCTCAAGAAACATTTTTGGTGGCCGGGTATGAAAGCCGATGTTGCTAAATACGTAGGAGAATGTTTGACGTGTTCTAAGGTCAAAGCTGAGCATCAGAAACCATCAGGTTTACTTCAACAACCCGAAATCCCGGAATGGAAATGGGAAAACATTACCATGGATTTCATCACTAAATTGCCAAGGACTGCAAGTGGTTTTGATACTATTTGGGTAATAGTTGATCGTCTCACCAAATCAGCACACTTCCTACCAATAAGAGAAGATGACAAGATGGAGAAGTTAGCACGACTGTATTTGAAGGAAGTCGTCTCCAGACATGGAATACCAATCTCTATTATCTCTGATAGGGATGGCAGATTTATTTCAAGATTCTGGCAGACATTACAGCAAGCATTAGGAACTCGTCTAGACATGAGTACTGCCTATCATCCACAAACTGATGGGCAGAGCGAAAGGACGATACAAACGCTTGAAGACATGCTACGAGCATGTGTTATTGATTTCGGAAACAGTTGGGATCGACATCTACCGTTAGCAGAATTTTCCTACAACAACAGCTACCATTCAAGCATTGAGATGGCGCCGTTTGAAGCACTTTATGGTAGAAAGTGCAGGTCTCCGATTTGTTGGAGTGAGGTGGGGGATAGACAGATTACGGGTCCGGAGATTATACAAGAAACTACCGAGAAGATCATCCAAATTCAACAACGGTTGAAAACCGCCCAAAGTCGACAAAAGAGCTACGCTGACATTAAAAGAAAAGATATAGAATTTGAAATTGGAGAGATGGTCATGCTTAAAGTTTCACCTTGGAAAGGCGTTGTTCGATTTGGTAAACGAGGGAAATTAAATCCAAGGTATATTGGACCATTCAAGATTATTGATCGTGTCGGACCAGTAGCTTACCGACTTGAGTTACCTCAACAACTCGCGGCTGTACATAACACTTTCCACGTCTCGAATTTGAAGAAATGTTTTGCTAAAGAAGATCTCACTATTCCGTTAGATGAAATCCAAATCAACGAAAAACTCCAATTCATCGAAGAACCCGTCGAAATAATGGATCGTGAGGTTAAAAGACTTAAGCAAAACAAGATACCAATTGTTAAGGTTCGATGGAATGCTCGTAGAGGACCCGAGTTCACCTGGGAGCGTGAAGATCAGATGAAGATGAAATACCCGCATCTATTTCCAGAAGATTCGTCAACACCTTCAACAGCTTAAAATTTCGGGACGAAATTTATTTAACGGGTAGGTACTGTAGTGACCCGAACTTTTCCATGTTTATATATATTAATTGAGATTGATGTTTACATGATTAAATGTTTCCAACATGTTAAGCAATCAAACTTGTTAAGACTTGATTAATTGAAATAGATTTCATATAGACAATTGACCACCCAAGTTGACCGGTGATTCACGAACGTTAAAACTTGTAAAAAAAAAACTATATGATGACATATATATGGTTATATATATAGTTAACATGATATTATGATAAGTAAACATATCATTAATTATATTAACAATGAACTACATATGTAAAAACAAGACTACTAACTTAATGATTTTGAAACGAGACATATATGTAACGTTTATCGTTGTAACGACATTTAATGTATATATATCATATTAAGAGATATTCGTACATCATAATATCATGATAATATAATAATTTAAAATCTCTTTTGTTATTATAAACATTGGGTTAACAACATTTAACAAGATCGTTAACCTAAAGGTTTCAAAACAACACTTACATGTAACGACTAACGATGACTTAACGACTCAGTTAAAATGTATATACATGTAGTGTTTTAATATGTATTTATACACTTTTGAAAGACTTCAATACACTTATCAAAATACTTCTACTTAACAAAAATGCTTACAATTACATTCTCGTTCAGTTTCATCAACAATTCTACTCGTATGCACCCGTATTCGTACTCGTACAATACACAGCTTTTAGATGTATGTACTATTGGTATATACACTCCAATGATCAGCTCTTAGCAGCCCATGTGAGTCACCTAACACATGTGGGAACCATCATTTGGCAACTAGCATGAAATATCTCATAAGATTACAAAAATATGAGTAATCATTCATGACTTATTTACATGAAAACAAAATTACATATCCTTTATATCTAATCCATACACCAACGACCAAAAACACCTACAAACACTTTCATTCTTCAATTTTCTTCATCTAATTGAACTCTCTCAAGTTCTATCTTCAAGTTCTAAGTGTTCTTCATAAATTCCAAAAGTTCTAGTTTCATAAAATCAAGAATACTTTCAAGTTTGCTAGCTCACTTCCAATCTTGTAAGGTGATCATCCAACCTCAAGAAATCTTTGTTTCTTACAGTAGGTTATCATTCTAATACAAGGTAATAATCATATTCAAACTTTGGTTCAATTTCTATAACTATAACAATCTTATTTCAAGTGATGATCTTACTTGAACTTGTTTTCGTGTCATGATTTTGCTTCAAGAACTTTGAGCCATCCAAGGATCCATTGAAGCTAGATCCATTTTTCTCTTTTCCAGTAGGTTCATCCAAGGAACTTAAGGTAGTAATGATGTTCATAACATCATTCGATTCATACATATAAAGCTATCTTATTCGAAGGTTTAAACTTGTAATCACTAGAACATAGTTTAGTTAATTCTAAACTATTTCGCAAACAAAAGTTAATCCTTCTAACTTGACTTTTAAAATCAACTAAACACATGTTCTATATCTATATGATATGCTAACTTAATGATTTAAAACCTGGAAACACGAAAAACACCGTAAAACCGGATTTACGCCGTCTTAGTAACACCGCGGGCTGTTTTGGGTTAGTTAATTAAAAACTATGATAAACTTTGATTTAAAAGTTGTTATTCTGAGAAAATGATTTTTATTATGAACATGAAACTATATCCAAAAATTATGGTTAAACTCAAAGTGGAAGTATGTTTTCTAAAATGGTCATCTAGACGTCGTTCTTTCGACTGAAATGACTACCTTTACAAAAACGACTTGTAACTTATTTTTCCGACTAGAAACCTATACTTTTTTTGTTTAGATTCATAAAATAGAGTTCAATATGAAACCATAGCAATTTGATTCACTCAAAACGGATTTAAAATGAAGAAGTTATGGGTAAAACAAGATTGGATAATTTTTCTCATTTTAGCTACGTGAAAATTGGTAACAAATCTATTCCAACCATAACTTAATCAACTTGTATTATATATTATGTAATCTTGAGATACCATAGACACGTATACAATGTTTCGACCTATCATGTCGACACATCTATATATATTTCGGAACAACCATAGACACTCTATATGTGAATGTTGGAGTTAGCTATACAGGGTTGAGGTTGATTCCAAAATATATATAGTTTGAGTTGTGATCAATACTGAGATACGTATACACTGGGTCGTGGATTGATTCAAGATAATATTTATCGATTTATTTCTGTACATCTAACTGTGGACAACTAGTTGTAGGTTACTAACGAGGACAGCTGACTTAATAAACTTAAAACATCAAAATATATTAAAAGTGTTGTAAATATATTTTGAACATACTTTGATATATATGTATATATTGTTATAGGTTCGTGAATCAACCAGTGGCCAAGTCTTACTTCCCGACGAAGTAAAAATCTGTGAAAGTGAGTTATAGTCCCACTTTTAAAATCTAATATTTTTGGGATGAGAATACATGCAGGTTTTATAAATGATTTACAAAATAGACACAAGTACGTGAAACTACATTCTATGGTTGAATTATCGAAATCGAATATGCCCCTTTTTATTAAGTCTGGTAATCTAAGAATTAGGGAACAGACACCCTAATTGACGCGAATCCTAAAGATAGATCTATTGGGCCTAACAAACCCCATCCAAAGTACCGGATGCTTTAGTACTTCGAAATTTATATCATATCCGAAGGGTGTCCCGGAATGATGGGGATATTCTTATATATGCATCTTGTTATTGTCGGTTACCAGGTGTTCACCATATGAATGATTTTTATCTCTATGTATGGGATGTGTATTGAAATATGAAATCTTGTGGTCTATTGTTACGATTTGATATATATAGGTTAAACCTATAACTCACCAACATTTTTGTTGACGTTTTAAGCATGTTTATTCTCAGGTGATTATTAAGAGCTTCCGCTGTCGCATACTTAAATAAGGACAAGATTTGGAGTCCATGCTTGTATGATATTGTGTAAAAACTGCATTCAAGAAACTTATTTTGTTGTAACATATTTGTATTGTAAACCATTATGTAATGGTCGTGTGTAAACAGGATATATTAGATTATCATTATTTGATAATCTACGTAAAGCTTTTTAAACCTTTATTGATGAAATAAAGGTTATGGTTTGTTTAAAAATGAATGCAGTCTTTGAAAAACGTCTCATATAGAGGTCAAAACCTCGCAACGAAATCAATTAATATGGAACGTTTTTAATCAATAAGAACGGGACATTTCATTCTTATTGATTAAAAACGTTCCATATTAATTGATTTCGTTGCGAGGTTTTGACCTCTATATGAGACGTTTTTCAAAGACTGCATTCATTTTTAAAACAAACCATAACCTTTATTTCATAAATAAAGGTTTAAAAAGCTTTACGTAGATTATCAAATAATGATAATCTAAAATATCCTGTTTACACACGACCATTACATAATGGTTTACAATACAAATATGTTACATCGAAATCAGTTTCTTGAATGCAGTTTTTACACAATATCATACAAACATGGACTCCAAATCTTGTCCTTATTTTAGTATGCAACAGCGGAAGCTCTTAATATTCACCTGAGAATAAACATGCTTTAAACATCAACAAAAATGTTGGTGAGTTATAGGTTTAACCTATATATATCAAATCGTAACAATAGACCACAAGATTTCATATTTCAATACACATCCCATACATAGAGATAAAAATCATTCATATGGTGAACACCTGGTAACCGACAATAACAAGATGCATATATAAGAATATCCCCATCATTCCGGGACACCCTTCGGATATGATATAAATTTCGAAGTACTAAAGCATCCGGTACTTTGGATGGGGTTTGTTAGGCCCAATAGATCTATCTTTAGGATTCGCGTCAATTAGGGTGTCTGTTCCCTAATTCTTAGATTACCAGACTTAATAAAAAGGGGCATATTCGATTTCGTTAATTCAACCATAGAATGTAGTTTCACGTACTTGTGTCTATTTTGTAAATCATTTATAAAACCTGCATGTATTCTCATCCCAAAAATATTAGATTTTAAAAGTGGGACTATAACTCACTTTCAGAGATTTTTACTTCGCCGGGAAGTAAGACTTGGCCACTGGTTGATTCACGAACCTATAACAATATATACATATATATCAAAGTATGTTCAAAATATATTTACAACACTTTTAATATATTTTGATGTTTTAAGTTTATTAAGTCAGCTGTCCTCGTTAGTAACCTACAACTAGTTGTCCACAGTTAGATGTACAGAAAAATAAATCGATAAATATTATCTTGAATCAATCCACGACCCAGTGTATACGTATCTCAGTATTGATCACAACTCAAACTATATATATTTTGGAATCAACCTCAACCCTGTATAGCTAACTCCAACATTCACATATAGAGTGTCTATGGTTGTTCCGAAATATATATAGATGTGTCGACATGATAGGTCGAAACATTGTATACGTGTCTATGGTATCTCAAGATTACATAATATACAATACAAGTTGATTAAGTTATGGTTGGAATAGATTTGTTACCAATTTTCACGTAGCTAAAATGAGAAAAATTATCCAATCTTGTTTTACCCATAACTTCTTCATTTTAAATCCGTTTTGAGTGAATCAAATTGCTATGGTTTCATATTGAACTCTATTTTATGAATCTAAACAGAAAAAGTATAGGTTTATAGTCGAAAAAATAAGTTACAAGTCGTTTTTGTAAAGGTAGTCATTTCAGTCGAAAGAACGACGTCTAGATGACCATTTTAGAAAACATACTTTCACTTTGAGTTTAACCATAATTTTTGGATATAGTTTCATGTTCATAATAAAAATCATTTTCTCAGAATAACAACTTTTAAATCAAAGTTTATCATAGTTTTTAATTAACTAACCCAAAACAGCCCGCGGTGTTACTACGACGGCGTAAATCCGGTTTTACGGTGTTTTCGTGTTTCCAGGTTTTAAATCATTAAGTTAGCATATCATATAGATATAGAACATGTGTTTAGTTGATTTTAAAAGTCAAGTTAGAAGGATTAACTTTTGTTTGCGAACAAGTTTAGAATTAACTAAACTATGTTCTAGTGATTACAAGTTTAAACCTTCGAATAAGATAGCTTTATATGTATGAATCGAATGATGTTATGAACATCATTACTACCTTAATTTCCTTAGATAAACCTACTGGAAAAGAGAAAAATGGATCTAGCTTCAATGGATCCTTGGATGGCTCGAAGTTCTTGAAGCAGAATCATGACACGAAAACAAGTTCAAGTAAGATCATCACTTGAAATAAGATTGTTATAGTTATAGAAATTGAACCAAAGTTTGAATATGATTATTACCTTGTATTAGAATGATAACCTACTGTAAGAAACAAAGATTTCTTGAGGTTGGATGATCACCTTACAAGATTGGAAGTGAGCTAGCAAACTTGAAAGTATTCTTGATTTTATGAAACTAGAACTTTTGGAATTTATGAAGAACACTTAGAACTTGAAGATAGAACTTGAGAGAGATCAATTAGATGAAGAAAATTGAAGAATAAAAGTGTTTGTAGGTGTTTTTGGTCGTTGGTGTATGGATTAGATATAAAGGATATGTAATTTTGTTTTCATGTAAATAAGTCATGAATGATTACTCATATTTTTGTAATTTTATGAGATATTTCATGCTAGTTGCCAAATGATGGTTCCCACATGTGTTAGGTGACTCACATGGGCTGCTAAGAGCTGATCATTGGAGTGTATATACCAATAGTACATACATCTAAAAGCTGTGTATTGTACGAGTACGAATACGGGTGCATACGAGTAGAATTGTTGATGAAACTGAACGAGGATGTAATTGTAAGCATTTTTGTTAAGTAGAAGTATTTTGATAAGTGTATTGAAGTCTTTCAAAAGTGTATAAATACATATTAAAACACTACATGTATATACATTTTAACTGAGTCGTTAAGTCATCGTTAGTCGTTACATGTAAATGTTGTTTTGAAACCTTTAGGTTAACGATCTTGTTAAATGTTGTTAACCCAATGTTTATAATATCAAAAGAGATTTTAAATTATTATATTATCATGATATTATGATGTATGAATATCTCTTAATATGATATATATACATTAAATGTCGTTACAACGATAATCGTTACACATATGTCTCGTTTCAAAATCATTAAGTTAGTAGTCTTGTTTTTACATATGTAGTTCATTGTTAATATACTTAATGATATGTTTAATTATCATAATATAATTTTAACTATATATATAACCATATATATGTCATCATATAGTTTTTACAAGTTTTAACGTTCGTGAATCACCGGTCAACTTGGGTGGTCAATTGTCTATATGAAACCTATTTCAATTAATCAAGTCTTAACAAGTTTGATTGCTTAACATGTTGGAAACATTTAATCATGTAAATATCAATCTCAATTAATATATATAAACATGGAAAAGTTCGGGTCACTACAGTACCTACCCGTTAAATAAATTTCGTCCCGAAATTTTAAGCTGTTGAAGGTGTTGACGAATCTTCTGGAAATAGATGCGGGTATTTCTTCTTCATCTGATCTTCACGCTCCCAGGTGAACTCGGGTCCTCTACGAGCATTCCATCGAACCTTAACAATTGGTATCTTGTTTTGCTTAAGTCTTTTAACCTCACGATCCATTATTTCGACGGGTTCTTCGATGAATTGAAGTTTTTCGTTGATTTGGATTTCATCTAACGGAATAGTGAGATCTTCTTTAGCAAAACATTTCTTTAAATTCGAGACGTGGAAAGTGTTATGTACAGCCGCGAGTTGTTGAGGTAACTCTAGTCGGTAAGCTACTGGTCCGACACGATCAATAATCTTGAATGGTCCAATATACCTTGGATTTAATTTCCCTCATTTACCAAATCGAACAACGCCTTTCCAAGGTGCAACTTTAAGCATGACCATCTCTCCAATTTCAAATTCTATATCTTTTCTTTTAATGTCAGCGTAGCTCTTTTGTCGACTTTGGGCGGTTTTCAACCGTTGTTGAATTTGGATGATCTTCTCGGTAGTTTCTTGTATAATCTCCGGACCCGTAATCTGTCTATCCCCCACTTCACTCCAACAAATCGGAGACCTGCACTTTCTACCATAAAGTGCTTCAAATGGCGCCATCTCAATACTTGAATGGTAGCTGTTGTTGTAGGAAAATTCTGCTAACGGTAGATGTCGATCCCAACTGTTTCCGAAATCAATAACACATGCTCGTAGCATGTCTTCAAGCGTTTGTATCGTCCTTTCGCTCTGCCCATCAGTTTGTGGATGATAGGCAGTACTCATGTCTAGACGAGTTCCTAATGCTTGCTGTAATGTCTGCCAGAATCTTGAAATAAATCTGCCATCCCTATCAGAGATAATAGAGATTGGTATTCCATGTCTGGAGACGACTTCCTTCAAATACAGTCGTGCTAACTTCTCCATCTTGTCATCTTCTCTTATTGGTAGGAAGTGTGCTGATTTGGTGAGACGATCAACTATTACCCAAATAGTATCAAAACCACTTGCAGTCCTTGGCAATTTAGTGATGAAATCCATGGTAATGTTTTCCCATTTCCATTCCGGGATTTCGGGTTGTTGAAGTAGACCTGATGGTTTCTGATGCTCAGCTTTGACCTTAGAACACGTCAAACATTCTCCTACGTATTTAGCAACATCGGCTTTCATACCCGGCCACCAAAAATGTTTCTTGAGATCCTTGTACATCTTCCCCGTTCCAGGATGTATTGAGTATCTGGTTTTATGAGCTTCTCTAAGTACCATTTCTCTCATATCTCCAAATTTTGGTACCCAAATCCTTTCAGCCCTATACCGGGTTCCGTCTTCCCGAATATTAAGATGCTTCTCCGATCCTTTGGGTATTTCATCCTTTAAATTTCCCTCTTTTAAAACTCCTTGTTGCGCCTCCTTTATTTGAGTAGTAATGTTATTATGAATCATTATATTCATAGATTTTACTCGAATGGGTTCTCTATCCTTCCTGCTCAAGGCATCGGCTACCACATTTGCCTTCCCCGGGTGGTAACGAATCTCAAAATCGTAATCATTCAATAATTCAATCCACCTACGCTGCCTCATATTCAGTTGTTTCTGATTAAATATGTGTTGAAGACTTTTGTGGTCGGTATATATAATACTTTTGACCCCATATAAGTAGTGCCTCCAAGTCTTTAATGCAAAAACAACCGCGCCTAATTCCAAATCATGCGTCGTATAATTTTGTTCGTGAATCTTCAATTGTCTAGACGCATAAGCAATCACCTTCGTTCGTTGCATTAATACACAACCGAGACCTTGCTTTGATGCGTCACAATAAATCACAAAATCATCATTCCCTTCAGGCAATGACAATATAGGTGCCGTAGTTAGCTTTTTCTTCAATAACTGAAACGCTTTCTCTTGTTCATCATTCCATTCAAATTTCTTCCCTTTATTCGTTAATGCAGTCAAGGGTTTTGCTATTCTGGAAAAGTCTTGGATGAACCTTCTGTAGTAACCAGCTAGTCCTAAAAACTGGCGTACGTGTTTCGGAGTTTTCGGGGTTTCCCACTTTTCAACAGTTTCTATCTTTGCTGGATCCACCTTAATACCTTCTTTGTTCACTATGTGACCGAGGAATTGAACTTCTTCCAACCAAAATGCACACTTTGAAAACTTAGCGTACAATTCTTCCTTCCTCAATACTTCTAACACCTTTCTCAAATGTTCACCGTGTTCTTGGTCATTCTTTGAGTAAATAAGTATGTCATCAATGAAAACAATGACAAACTTGTCAAGGTATGGTCCACACACTCGGTTCATAAGGTCCATGAACACAGCTGGTGCATTAGTTAAACCAAACGGCATGACCATAAACTCGTAATGACCGTAACGTGTTCTGAAAGCAGTCTTTGGAATATCATCTTCTTTCACCCTCATTTGATGATACCCGGAACGTAAGTCAATCTTTGAATAAACAGACGAGCCTTGTAGTTGATCAAATAAGTCGTCGATTCTCGGTAGTGGGTAGCGGTTCTTGATGGTAAGTTTGTTCAACTCTCGGTAGTCGATACACAACCTGAATGTACCATCTTTCTTCTTGACAAACAAAACAGGAGCTCCCCACGGTGATGTGCTTGGTTGAATGAAACCACGCTCTAAAAGTTCTTGTAATTGGCTTTGCAGTTCTTTCATCTCGCTGGGTGCGAGTCTGTAAGGAGCACGAGCTATTGGTGCAGCTCCTGGTACAAGATCTATTTGAAATTCAACGGATCGATGTGGGGGTAATCCGGGTAATTCTTTTGGAAATACATCGGGAAATTCTTTTGCAATGGGAACATCATTGATGCTCTTTTCTTCAGTTTGTACTTTCTCGATGTGTGCTAGAACAGCATAGCAACCTTTTCTTATTAGTTTTTGTGCCTTCAAATTACTAATAAGATGTAGCTTCGTGTTGCCCTTTTCTCCGTACACCATTAAGGGTTTTCCTTTTTCTCGTATAATGCGAATTGCATTTTTGTAACAAACGATCTCCGCTTTCACTTCTTTCAACCAGTCCATACCGATTATCACATCAAAACTCCCTAACTCTACTGGTATCAAATCAATCTTAAATGTTTCGCTAACCAGTTTAATTTCTCGATTCCGACATATATTATCTGCTGAAATTAATTTACCATTTGCTAATTCGAGTAAAAATTTACTATCCAAAGGCGTCAATGGACAACTTAATTTAGCACAAAAATCTCTACTCATATAGCTTCTATCCGCACCCGAATCAAATAAAACGTAAGCAGATTTATTGTCAATAAGAAACGTACCCGTAACAAGCTCCGGGTCTTCCTGTGCCTCTACCGCATTAATATTGAAAACTCTTCCACGGCCTTGTCCATTCGTGTTCTCCTGGTTCGGGCAATTTCTAATAATGTGGCCTGGTTTTCCACATTTATAACAAACTACATTGGCATAACTTGCTCCGACACTACTTGCTCCGCCATTACTCGTTCCGACACCATTTGTTCCTTTCGTTCTATTAACCCCTGGTCCGTAGACCTCACACTTTGCCGCGCTATGACCATTTCTTTTACACTTGTTGCAAAATTTGGTGCAGAACCCCGAGTGATTCTTTTCACACCTTTGGCATAGTTGCTTCTGATTGTTGTTGTTGTTGCGGTTATTATTGTTGTTGGGATGATTGTTGTAGTTGCTGTGGTTGTTGTTGTTGTTGTTGTTGTTGGGCCGTTTGTTGTAGTTGCGATTGATGTTGCGATTGTTGGGATAATTGTTGCGATTATTGTTGTAATTGCTGTTGTTGTTGTATTGGTGATTCTTATCACCGTTTTCCTCCCACTTTCTTTTGACTTGCTTCACATTGGCCTCTTCAGCAGTCTGTTCTTTAATTCTTTCTTCAATCTGGTTCACTAGTTTGTGAGCCATTCTACATGCCTGTTGTATGGAGGCGGGCTCGTGTGAACTTATATCTTCTTGGATTCTTTCCGGTAATCCTTTCACAAACGCGTCGATCTTCTCTTCCTCATCTTCGAATGCTCCCGGACACAATAGGCACAATTCTGTGAATCGTCTTTCGTACGTGGTAATATCAAATCCTTGGGTTCGTAACCCTCTAAGTTCTGTCTTGAGCTTATTGACCTCGGTTCTGGGACGGTACTTCTCGTTCATCAAGTGCTTGAATGCTGACCACGGTAGTGCGTACGCATCATCTTGTCCCACTTGCTCTAGATAGGTATTCCACCATGTTAACGCAGAACCTGTGAAGGTATGCGTAGCGTACTTCACTTTGTCCTCTTCAGTACACTTACTTATGGCAATTAACATAAATTATATAATATTACTTCATTTTAAACATATTTACTTGATATTAATAAATAATTTATAATATATTTAAACATATTTAAAAATTGTATTATATATTAAATAAAAATTGGATTTATAAATAGTTATCATATAATTAATATTTCAGTTGGTATCCGAGCGTTGGTCTTAGAGAACCAGAATTTTGCATTAGTTTGTCTTATCGAGTTTGTTAGGATGCATTAGTGATTCTGGACTTCGACCGTGTTTACTTGAAAAATGATTGCTTAACAAATTTTGTTGGAAACTATATATTTTTAACATGTGAATATTATGTGATATATTAATCTCTTAACGCGTTTGATATTATGTGATAGATGTCTACCTCTAGAACAAGTCCCATTGACTCACCTAATAATAATGAAGAGTCAAATGTAAATGGGAATGATTCGTAGACTGATTCACAAGTTCCCGAAGAGGAACCGGAAGAAGAGTCGGAACCGGAAGAAGAATCGGAACCGGAAGAAGAATCGGAACCGGATGAAGAAATAGAACCGGTGGGGGAAATAATAAAACGGTTAAGTAAAAGAAAATCCTCAACCAACCGACCAAGGTTAATTATGGTCAATGGTGTTTCCGCCAAGGAAGCAAAATATTGGGAGGATTACCAATTCTCCGATGAATCGGATTCCGACGAGAATTCCGATGATGTTATAGAAATTACCCCAACTGAATTTAAAAAGGCAAAAGAAAATAATAAGGGAAAGGGCATAAAAATAGAGAAATCTAATTCCAACCCCGATGAACTTTATATGTATCGTCAACGCCCGAAGTCCTTAAGTTGTAACAATGACCCGGGAACCTCTAAACCACCAGGTTTTTCTAAACCAATGTGGACAACGACGGCTCGTATTAGGGGAACATCATATATCCCTAGAAACTTGGCAAAACGAACCAAAATCGAAGAAGAAGAAACGAGCGAGTCGGAATAAGATAGTTGTATTCGTGTGGTGTAATATATGAAATATAGTGTTCTTATGCTTTATGATATATGTAAAAATTGCTTGTATTAATAAGTATTTTTTTTATGAATCTAACTCTTGTCTATTTTACAGTTTAAAAACACAAAATGGATAGACAACCTAATATTTTAAGAGACCTACCCGGAGACATGATTGATGAAATCTTGTCTAGAGTCGGCCAGAATTCCTCGGCACAACTATTTAAGGCGAGATCAGTTTGTAAGACATTCGAAGAACGTTCCAAGAATGTCTTGGTTTATAAGAGACTTTCGTTTGAAAGATGGGGGATATCACATTGGGAAACCCATAAGTTACGATGTGTTTACTTTGACGCATATATTGCGGGGAACCCAAATGCTATTTTACGCAACGGGTTAAGAAATTATTTTGACTCAATATATCCGAATATTGGACTTCGTGATTTAGAAAAAGCGGCTAACATGCAACATAAAGAAGCATGTTATGCTTACGGATTAGTAATGTTCGCTTCTCACCAAAGTGAGAACAAGAACATCGGGCTACAACTATTAAACAAAACGTTTCCACAAGTGACGGAGTCGGTAATTGGGGTAAGAAATGAGGTTTTTAGATTATTACGGGACTGTTGGACATTACGTAACCCTCGTCCCTTTGATGACGTTACAACACGCTGTCTTATCAACGGCCATAACGGTTATGTTGCACAAGACCAAGGATGGGAAGTAGTCCTAGTAAAACCAGAATGCATGACTTGTTTCTGGACGTATGAATTACGTGTATTTATTGCCTTTGCTGAACGACTTGTGTACTAGCTAGAATTATCTTCACAACTATCTTGTATCAAAGTTATTGTGTGCTATATTTCATGCTTTATGTAAAATAAGCGGTATTGTAAGTTTGTAAAATATTGTATAAAAGTTTGAACGCGAAATATTATTATAATCAGTTTTTCATATAGAATTGTAGTAGTTGAATTGTATATTAGCTACTAAGTATGAACTTAACGGGTAGGTACTACCCGAATTTAAACTTATAAAACGCTAATATGAAGAAAAAGCTTTTATAAATGAGTTCATATTATGCTACGAAATACTATTAACTACTCTTAATATTCTGTATGATTAACTTGTTCCATTTAACTATTTTGAAGGAAATGGCACCGACTACTCGACACACCGTGAATATGAATGAAGAGGAATTCCGTACTTTTCTAGCTTCAAACATAGCTGCAGTACAGGCTGCGCTACATACCAACAATAACCTTGGATCTAGCAGTACAGGAAATCGTGTAGGATGCACCTACAAAGAATTCACTGCCTGCAAACCTTTGGAATTTGATGGAACCGAAGGACCGATCGGATTGAAAAGGTGGACCGAGAAGGTCGAATCGGTGTTTGCCATAAGTAAGTGTACTGAAGAGGACAAAGTAAAGTACGCTACGCATACCTTCACAGGTTCTGCGTTAACATGGTGGAATACCTATCTAGAGCAAGTGGGACAAGACGATGCGTACGCACTACCGTGGTCAGCATTCAAGCACTTGATGAACGAGAAGTACCGTCCCAGAACCGAGGTCAATAAGCTCAAGACAGAACTTAGAGGGTTACGAACCCAAGGATTTGATATTACCACGTACGAAAGACGATTCACAGAATTGTGCCTATTGTGTCCGGGAGCATTCGAAGATGAGGAAGAGAAGATCGACGCGTTTGTGAAAGGATTACCGGAAAGAATCCAAGAAGATATAAGTTCACACGAGCCCGCCTCCATACAACAGGCATGTAGAATGGCTCACAAACTCGTGAACCAAATTGAAGAAAGAATTAAAGAACAGACTGCTGAAGAGGCCAATGTGAAGCAAGTAAAAAGAAAGTGGGAGGAAAACGGTGATAAGAATCACCAATACAACAACAACAGCAATTACAACAATAATCGCAACAATTATCCCAACAATCGCAACATCAATCGCAACTACAACAAACGGCCCAACAACAACAACAACAACAACAACAACAGCAACTACAACAATCATCCCAACAACAATAATAACCGCAACAACAACAACAATCAGAAGCAGCTATGCCAAAGGTGTGAAAAGAATCACTCGGGGTTCTGCACCAAATTTTGCAACAAGTGTAAAAGAAATGGTCATAGCGCGGCGAAGTGTGAGGTCTACGGACCAGGGGTTAATAGAACGAAAGGAACAAATGGTGTCGGAACGAGTAATGGCGGAGCAAGTAGTGTCGGAGCAAGTTATGCCAATGTAGTTTGTTATAAATGTGGAAAACCAGGCCACATTATTAGAAATTGCCCGAACCAGGAGAACACGAATGGACAAGGCCGTGGAAGAGTTTTCAATATTAATGCGGCAGAGGCACAGGAAGACCCGGAGCTTGTTACGGGTACGTTTCTTATTGACAATAAATCTGCTTACGTTTTATTTGATTCGGGTGCGGATAGAAGCTATATGAGTAGACATTTTTGTGCTAAATTAAGTTGTCCATTGACGCCTTTGGATAGTAAATTTTTACTCGAATTAGCAAATGGTAAATTAATTTCAGCAGATAATATATGTCGGAATCGAGAAATTAAACTGGTTAGCGAAACATTTAAGATTGATTTGATACCAGTAGAGTTAGGAAGTTTTGATGTGATAATCGGTATGGACTGGTTGAAAGAAGTGAAAGCGGAGATCGTTTGTTACAAAAATGCAATTCGCATTATACGAGAAAAAGGAAAACCCTTAATGGTGTACGGAGAAAAGGGCAACACGAAGCTACATCTTATTAGTAATTTGAAGGCACAAAAACTAATAAGAAAAGGTTGCTATGCTGTTCTAGCACACGTCGAGAAAGTACAAACTGAAGAAAAGAGCATCAATGATGTTCCCGTAGCAAAAGAATTTCCTGATGTATTTCCGAAAGAATTACCGGGATTACCCCCACATCGATCCGTTGAATTTCAAATAGATCTTGTACCAGGAGCTGCACCAATAGCTCGTGCTCCTTACAGACTCGCACCCAGCGAGATGAAAGAACTGCAAAGCCAATTACAAGAACTTTTAGAGCGTGGTTTCATTCGACCAAGCACATCACCGTGGGGAGCTCCTGTTTTGTTTGTCAAGAAGAAAGATGGTACATTCAGGTTGTGTATCGACTACCGAGAGTTGAACAAACTTACCATCAAGAACCGCTACCCACTACCGAGAATCGACGACTTATTTGATCAACTACAAGGCTCGTCTGTTTATTCAAAGATTGACTTACGTTCCGGGTATCATCAAATGCGGGTGAAAGAAGATGATATTCCAAAGACTGCTTTCAGAACACGTTACGGTCATTACGAGTTTATGGTCATGCCGTTTGGTTTAACTAATGCACCAGCTGTGTTCATGGACCTTATGAACCGAGTGTGTGGACCATACCTTGACAAGTTTGTCATTGTTTTCATTGATGACATACTTATTTACTCAAAGAATGACCAAGAACACGGTGAACATTTGAGAAAAGTGTTAGAAGTATTGAGGAAGGAAGAATTGTACGCTAAGTTTTCAAAGTGTGCATTTTGGTTGGAAGAAGTTCAATTCCTCGGTCACATAGTGAACAAAGAAGGTATTAAGGTGGATCCGGCAAAGATAGAAACTGTTGAAAAGTGGGAAACCCCGAAAACTCCGAAACACATACGCCAGTTTTTAGGACTAGCTGGTTACTACAGAAGGTTCATCCAAGACTTTTCCAGAATAGCAAAACCCTTGACTGCATTAACGCATAAAGGGAAGAAATTTGAATGGAATGATGAACAAGAGAAAGCGTTTCAGTTATTGAAGAAAAAGCTAACTACGGCACCTATATTGTCATTGCCTGAAGGGAATGATGATTTTGTGATTTATTGTGATGCATCAAAGCAAGGTCTCGGTTGTGTATTAATGCAACGAACGAAGGTGATTGCTTATGCGTCTAGACAATTGAAGATTCACGAACAAAATTATACGACGCATGATTTGGAATTAGGCGCGGTTGTTTTTGCATTAAAGACTTGGAGGCACTACTTATATGGGGTCAAAAGTATTATATATACCGACCACAAAAGTCTTCAACACATATTTAATCAGAAACAACTGAATATGAGGCAGCGTAGGTGGATTGAATTATTGAATGATTACGATTTTGAGATTCGTTACCACCCGGGGAAGGCAAATGTGGTAGCCGATGCCTTGAGCAGGAAGGATAGAGAACCCATTCGAGTAAAATCTATGAATATAATGATTCATAATAACATTACTACTCAAATAAAGGAGGCGCAACAAGGAGTTTTAAAAGAGGGAAATTTAAAGGATGAAATACCCAAAGGATCGGAGAAACATCTTAATATTCGGGAAGACGGAACCCGGTATAGGGCTGAAAGGATTTGGGTACCAAAATTTGGAGATATGAGAGAAATGGTACTTAGAGAAGCTCATAAAACCAGATACTCAATACATCCTGGAACGGGGAAGATGTACAAGGATCTCAAGAAACATTTTTGGTGGCCGGGTATGAAAACCGATGTTGCTAAATACGTAGGAGAATGTTTGACGTGTTCTAAGGTCAAAGCTGAGCATCAGAAACCATCAGGTCTACTTCAACAACCCGAAATCCCGGAATGGAAATGGGAAAACATTACCATGGATTTCATCACTAAATTGCCAAGGACTGCAAGTGGTTTTGATACTATTTGGGTAATAGTTGACCGTCTCACCAAATCAGCACACTTTTTGCCAATAAGAGAAGATGACAAGATGGAGAAGTTAGCACGACTGTATTTGAAGGAAGTCATCTCCAGACATGGAATACCAATCTCTATTATCTCTGATAGGGATGGCAGATTTATTTCAAGATTCTGGCAGACATTACAGCAAGCATTAGGAACTCGTCTAGACATGAGTACTGCCTATCATCCACAAACTGATGGGCAGAGCGAAAGGACGATACAAACGCTTGAAGACATGCTACGAGCATGTGTTATTGATTTCGGAAACAGTTGGGATCGACATCTACCGTTAGCAGAATTTTCCTACAACAACAGCTACCATTCAAGCATTGAGATGGCGCCGTTTGAAGCACTTTATGGTAGAAAGTGCAGGTCTCCGATTTGTTGGAGTGAAGTGGGGGATAGACAGATTACGGGTCCAGAGATTATACAAGAAACTACCGAGAAGATCATCCAAATTCAACAACGGTTGAAAACCGCCCAGAGTCGACAAAAGAGCTACGCTGACATTAAAAGAAAAGATATAGAATTTAAAATTGGAGAGATGGTCATGCTTAAAGTTGCACCTTGGAAAGGCGTTGTTCGATTTGGTAAACGAGGGAAATTAAATCCAAGGTATATTGGACCATTCAAGATTATTGATCGTGTCGGACCAGTAGCTTACCGACTAGAGTTACCTCAACAACTCGCGGCTGTACATAACACTTTCCACGTCTCGAATTTAAAGAAATGTTTTGCTAAAGAAGATCTCACTATTCCGTTAGATGAAATCCAAATCAACGAAAAACTTCAATTCATCGAAGAACCCGTCGAAATAATGGATCGTGAGGTTAAAAGACTTAAGCAAAACAAGATACCAATTGTTAAGGTTCGATGGAATGCTCGTAGAGGACCCGAGTTCACCTGGGAGCGTGAAGATCAGATGAAGAAGAAATACCCGCATCTATTTCCAGAAGATTCGTCAACACCTTCAACAGCTTAAAATTTCGGGACGAAATTTATTTAACGGGTAGGTACTGTAGTGACCCGAACTTTTCCATGTTTATATATATTAATTGAGATTGATATTTACATGATTAAATGTTTCCAACATGTTAAGCAATCAAACTTGTTAAGACTTGATTAATTGAAATAGATTTCATATAGACAATTGACCACCCAAGTTGACCGGTGATTCACGAACGTTAAAACTTGTAAAAAAAAAACTATATGATGACATATATATGGTTATATATATAGTTAACATGATATTATGATAAGTAAACATATCATTAATTATATTAACAATGAACTACATATGTAAAAACAAGACTACTAACTTAATGATTTTGAAACGAGACATATATGTAACGTTTATCGTTGTAACGACATTTAATGTATATATATCATATTAAGAGATATTCGTACATCATAATATCATGATAATATAATAATTTAAAATCTCTTTTGTTATTATAAACATTGGGTTAACAACATTTAACAAGATCGTTAACCTAAAGGTTTCAAAACAACACTTACATGTAACGACTAACGATGACTTAACGACTCAGTTAAAATGTATATACATGTAGTGTTTTAATATGTATTTATACACTTTTGAAAGACTTCAATACACTTATCAAAATACTTCTACTTAACAAAAATGCTTACAATTACATTCTCGTTCAGTTTCATCAACAATTCTACTCGTATGCACCCGTATTCGTACTCGTACAATACACAGCTTTTAGATGTATGTACTATTGGTATATACACTCCAATGATCAGCTCTTAGCAGCCCATGTGAGTCACCTAACACATGTGGGAACCATCATTTGGCAACTAGCATGAAATATCTCATAAGATTACAAAAATATGAGTAATCATTCATGACTTATTTACATGAAAACAAAATTACATATCCTTTATATCTAATCCATACACCAACGACCAAAAACACCTACAAACACTTTCATTCTTCAATTTTCTTCATCTAATTGAACTCTCTCAAGTTCTATCTTCAAGTTCTAAGTGTTCTTCATAAATTCCAAAAGTTCTAGTTTCATAAAATCAAGAATACTTTCAAGTTTGCTAGCTCACTTCCAATCTTGTAAGGTGATCATCCAACCTCAAGAAATCTTTGTTTCTTACAGTAGGTTATCATTCTAATACAAGGTAATAATCATATTCAAACTTTGGTTCAATTTCTATAACTATAACAATCTTATTTCAAGTGATGATCTTACTTGAACTTGTTTTCGTGTCATGATTTTGCTTCAAGAACTTTGAGCCATCCAAGGATCCATTGAAGCTAGATCCATTTTTATCTTTTCCAGTAGGTTCATCCAAGGAACTTAAGGTAGTAATGATGTTCATAACATCATTCGATTCATACATATAAAGCTATCTTATTCGAAGGTTTAAACTTGTAATCACTAGAACATAGTTTAGTTAATTCTAAACTATTTCGCAAACAAAAGTTAATCCTTCTAACTTGACTTTTAAAATCAACTAAACACATGTTCTATATCTATATGATATGCTAACTTAATGATTTAAAACCTGGAAACACGAAAAACACCGTAAAACCGGATTTACGCCGTCTTAGTAACACCGCGGGCTGTTTTGGGTTAGTTAATTAAAAACTATGATAAACTTTGATTTTAAAGTTGTTATTCTGAGAAAATGATTTTTATTATGAACATGAAACTATATCCAAAAATTATGATTAAACTCAAAGTGGAAGTATGTTTTCTAAAATGGTCATCTAGACGTCGTTCTTTCGACTGAAATGACTACCTTTACAAAAATAACTTGTAACTTATTTTTCCGACTATAAACCTATACTTTTCTGTTTAGATTCATAAAATAGAGTTCAATATGAAACCATAGCAATTTGATTCACTCAAAACGGATTTAAAATGAAGAAGTTATGGGTAAAACAAGATTGGATAATTTTTCTCATTTTAGCTACGTGAAAATTGGTAACAAATCTATTCCAACCATAACTTAATCAACTTGTATTGTATATTATGTAATCTTGAGATACCATAGACACGTATACAATGTTTCGACCTATCATGTCGACACATCTATATATATTTCGGAACAACCATAGACACTCTATATGTGAATGTTGGAGTTAGCTATACAGGGTTGAGGTTGATTCCAAAATATATATAGTTTGAGTTGTGATCAATACTGAGATACGTATACACTGGGTCGTGGATTGATTCAAGATAATATTTATCGATTTATTTCTGCACATCTAACTGTGGACAACTAGTTGTAGGTTACTAACGAGGACAGCTGACTTAATAAACTTAAAAAATCAAAATATATTAAAAGTGTTGTAAATATATTTTGAACATACTTTGATATATATGTATATATTGTTATAGGTTCGTGAATTAACCAGTGGCCAAGTCTTACTTCCCGACGAAGTAAAAATCTGTTAAAGTGAGTTATAGTCCCACTTTTAAAATCTAATATTTTTGGGATGAGAATACATGCAGGTTTTATAAATGATTTACAAAATAGACACAAGTACGTGAAACTACATTCTATGGTTGAATTATCGAAATCGAATATGCCCCTTTTTATTAAGTCTGGTAATCTAAGAATTAGGGAACAGACACCCTAATTGACGCGAATCCTAAAGATAGATCTATTGGGCCTAACAAACCCCATCCAAAGTACCGGATGCTTTAGTACTTCGAAATTTATATCATATCCGAAGGGTGTCCCGGAATGATGGGGATATTCTTATATATGCATCTTGTTATTGTCGGTTACCAGGTGTTCACCATATGAATGATTTTTATCTCTATGTATGGGATGTGTATTGAAATATGAAATCTTGTGGTCTATTGTTACGATTTGATATATATAGGTTAAACCTATAACTCACCAACATTTTTGTTGACGTTTTAAGCATGTTTATTCTCAGGTGATTATTAAGAGCTTCCGCTGTCGCATACTTAAATAAGGACAAGATTTGGAGTCCATGCTTGTATGATATTGTGTAAAAACTGCATTCAAGAAACTTATTTTGTTGTAACATATTTGTATTGTAAACCATTATGTAATGGTCGTGTGTAAACAGGATATATTAGATTATCATTATTTGATAATCTACGTAAAGCTTTTTAAACCTTTATTGATGAAATAAAGGTTATGGTTTGTTTAAAAATGAATGCAGTCTTTGAAAAACGTCTCATATAGAGGTCAAAACCTCGCAACGAAATCAATTAATATGGAACGTTTTTAATCAATAAGAACGGGACATTTCAGTTGTCCCGTTCTTATTGATTAAAAACGTTCCATATTAATTGATTTCGTTGCGAGGTTTTGACCTCTATATGAGACGTTTTTCAAAGACTGCATTCATTTTTAAACAAACCATAACCTTTATTTCATCAATAAAGGTTTAAAAAGCTTTACGTAGATTATCAAATAATGATAATCTAATATATCCTGTTTACACACGACCATTACATAATGGTTTACAATACAAATATGTTACAACAAAATAAGTTTCTTGAATGCAGTTTTTACACAATATCATACAAGCATGGACTCCAAATCTTGTCCTTATTTAAGTATGCGACAGCGGAAGCTCTTAATAATCACCTGAGAATAAACATGCTTAAAACGTCAACAAAAATGTTGGTGAGTTATAGGTTTAACCTATATATATCAAATCGTAACAATAGACCACAAGATTTCATATTTCAATACACATCCCATACATAGAGATAAAAATCATTCATATGGTGAACACCTGGTAACCGACAATAACAAGATGCATATATAAGAATATCCCCATCATTCCGGGACACCCTTCGGATATGATATAAATTTCGAAGTACTAAAGCATCCGGTACTTTGGATGGGGTTTGTTAGGCCCAATAGATCTATCTTTAGGATTCGCGTCAATTAGGGTGTCTGTTCCCTAATTCTTAGATTACCAGACTTAATAAAAAGGGGCATATTCGATTTCGATAATTCAACCATAGAATGTAGTTTCACGTACTTGTGTCTATTTTGTAAATCATTTATAAAACCTGCATGTATTCTCATCCCAAAAATATTAGATTTTAAAAGTGGGACTATAACTCACTTTCACAGATTTTTACTTCGTCGGGAAGTAAGACTTGGCCACTGGTTGATTCACGAACCTATAACAATATATACATATATATCAAAGTATGTTCAAAATATATTTACAACACTTTTAATATATTTTGATGTTTTAAGTTTATTAAGTCAGCTGTCCTCGTTAGTAACCTACAACTAGTTGTCCACAGTTAGATGTACAGAAATAAATCGATAAATATTATCTTGAATCAATCCACGACCCAGTGTATACGTATCTCAGTATTGATCACAACTCAAACTATATATATTTTGGAATCAACCTCAACCCTGTATAGCTAACTCCAACATTCACATATAGAGTGTCTATGGTTGTTCCGAAATATATATAGATGTGTCGACATGATAGGTCGAAACATTGTATACGTGTCTATGGTATCTCAAGATTACATAATATATAATACAAGTTGATTAAGTTATGGTTGGAATAGATTTGTTACCAATTTTCACGTAGCTAAAATGAGAAAAATTATCCAATCTTGTTTTACCCATAACTTCTTCATTTTAAATCCGTTTTGAGTGAATCAAATTGCTATGGTTTCATATTGAACTCTATTTTATGAATCTAAACAAAAAAAGTATAGGTTTCTAGTCGGAAAAATAAGTTACAAGTCGTTTTTGTAAAGGTAGTCATTTCAGTCGAAAGAACGACGTCTAGATGACCATTTTAGAAAACATACTTCCACTTTGAGTTTAACCATAATTTTTGGATATAGTTTCATGTTCATAATAAAAATCATTTTCTCAGAATAACAACTTTTAAATCAAAGTTTATCATAGTTTTTAATTAACTAACCCAAAACAGCCCGCGGTGTTACTAAGACGGCGTAAATCCGGTTTTACGGTGTTTTTCGTGTTTCCAGGTTTTAAATCATTAAGTTAGCATATCATATAGATATAGAACATGTGTTTAGTTGATTTTAAAAGTCAAGTTAGAAGGATTAACTTTTGTTTGCGAAATAGTTTAGAATTAACTAAACTATGTTCTAGTGATTACAAGTTTAAACCTTCGAATAAGATAGCTTTATATGTATGAATCGAATGATGTTATGAACATCATTACTACCTTAAGTTCCTTGGATGAACCTACTGGAAAAGAGAAAAATGGATCTAGCTTCAATGGATCCTTGGATGGCTCAAAGTTCTTGAAGCAAAATCATGACACGAAAACAAGTTCAAGTAAGATCATCACTTGAAATAAGATTGTTATAGTTATAGAAATTGAACCAAAGTTTGAATATGATTATTACCTTGTATTAGAATGATAACCTACTGTAAGAAACAAAGATTTCTTGAGGTTGGATGATCACCTTACAAGATTGGAAGTGAGCTAGCAAACTTGAAAGTATTCTTGATTTTATGAAACTAGAACTTTTGGAATTTATGAAGAACACTTAGAACTTGAAGATAGAACTTGAGAGAGTTCAATTAGATGAAGAAAATTGAAGAATGAAAGTGTTTGTAGGTGTTTTTGGTCGTTGGTGTATGGATTAGATATAAAGGATATGTAATTTTGTTTTCATGTAAATAAGTCATGAATGATTACTCATATTTTTGTAATCTTATGAGATATTTCATGCTAGTTGCCAAATGATGGTTCCCACATGTGTTAGGTGACTCACATGGGCTGCTAAGAGCTGATCATTGGAGTGTATATACCAATAGTACATACATCTAAAAGCTGTGTATTGTACGAGTACGAATACGGGTGCATACGAGTAGAATTGTTGATGAAACTGAACGAGAATGTAATTGTAAGCATTTTTGTTAAGTAGAAGTATTTTGATAAGTGTATTGAAGTCTTTCAAAAGTGTATAAATACATATTAAAACACTACATGTATATACATTTTAACTGAGTCGTTAAGTCATCGTTAGTCGTTACATGTAAGTGTTGTTTTGAAACCTTTAGGTTAACGATCTTGTTAAATGTTGTTAACCCAATGTTTATAATAACAAAAGAGATTTTAAATTATTATATTATCATGATATTATGATGTACGAATATCTCTTAATATGATATATATACATTAAATGTCGTTACAACGATAAACGTTACATATATGTCTCGTTTCAAAATCATTAAGTTAGTAGTCTTGTTTTTACATATGTAGTTCATTGTTAATATAATTAATGATATGTTTACTTATCATAATATCATGTTAACTATATATATAACCATATATATGTCATCATATAGTTTTTTTTTTACAAGTTTTAACGTTCGTGAATCACCGGTCAACTTGGGTGGTCAATTGTCTATATGAAATCTATTTCAATTAATCAAGTCTTAACAAGTTTGATTGCTTAACATGTTGGAAACATTTAATCATGTAAACATCAATCTCAATTAATATATATAAACATGGAAAAGTTCGGGTCACTACAGTACCTACCCGTTAAATAAATTTCGTCCCGAAATTTTAAGCTGTTGAAGGTGTTGACGAATCTTCTGGAAATAGATGCGGGTATTTCATCTTCATCTGATCTTCACGCTCCCAGGTGAACTCGGGTCCTCTACGAGCATTCCATCGAACCTTAACAATTGGTATCTTGTTTTGCTTAAGTCTTTTAACCTCACGATCCATTATTTCGACGGGTTCTTCGATGAATTGGAGTTTTTCGTTGATTTGGATTTCATCTAACGGAATAGTGAGATCTTCTTTAGCAAAACATTTCTTCAAATTCGAGACGTGGAAAGTGTTATGTACAGCCGCGAGTTGTTGAGGTAACTCAAGTCGGTAAGCTACTGGTCCGACACGATCAATAATCTTGAATGGTCCAATATACCTTGGATTTAATTTCCCTCGTTTACCAAATCGAACAACGCCTTTCCAAGGTGAAACTTTAAGCATGACCATCTCTCCAATTTCAAATTCTATATCTTTTCTTTTAATGTCAGCGTAGCTCTTTTGTCGACTTTGGGCGGTTTTCAACCGTTGTTGAATTTGGATGATCTTCTCGGTAGTTTCTTGTATAATCTCCGGACCCGTAATCTGTCTATCCCCCACCTCACTCCAACAAATCGGAGACCTGCACTTTCTACCATAAAGTGCTTCAAACGGCGCCATCTCAATGCTTGAATGGTAGCTGTTGTTGTAGGAAAATTCTGCTAACGGTAGATGTCGATCCCAACTGTTTCCGAAATCAATAACACATGCTCGTAGCATGTCTTCAAGCGTTTGTATCGTCCTTTCGCTCTGCCCATCAGTTTGTGGATGATAGGCAGTACTCATGTCTAGACGAGTTCCTAATGCTTGCTGTAATGTCTGCCAGAATCTTGAAATAAATCTGCCATCCCTATCAGAGATAATAGAGATTGGTATTCCATGTCTGGAGACGACTTCCTTCAAATACAGTCGTGCTAACTTCTCCATCTTGTCATCTTCTCTTATTGGTAGGAAGTGTGCTGATTTGGTGAGACGATCAACTATTACCCAAATAGTATCAAAACCACTTGCAGTCCTTGGCAATTTAGTGATGAAATCCATGGTAATGTTTTCCCATTTCCATTCCGGGATTTCGGGTTGTTGAAGTAAACCTGATGGTTTCTGATGCTCAGCTTTGACCTTAGAACACGTCAAACATTCTCCTACGTATTTAGCAACATCGGCTTTCATACCCGGCCACCAAAAATGTTTCTTGAGATCCTTGTACATCTTCCCCGTTCCAGGATGTATTGAGTATCTGGTTTTATGAGCTTCTCTAAGTACCATTTCTCTCATATCTCCAAATTTTGGTACCCAAATCCTTTCAGCCCTATACCGGGTTCCGTCTTCCCGAATATTAAGATGTTTCTCCGATCCTTTGGGTATTTCATCCTTTAAATTTCCCTCTTTTAAAACTCCTTGTTGCGCCTCCTTTATTTGAGTAGTAATGTTATTATGAATCATTATATT
The DNA here is from genome assembly GCF_046630445.1 of Rutidosis leptorrhynchoides. NCBI lineage: Eukaryota > Viridiplantae > Streptophyta > Magnoliopsida > Asterales > Asteraceae > Rutidosis > Rutidosis leptorrhynchoides. Next base: position 555,257,340 of record NC_092336.1, on the reverse strand, counting down.
CATAGATTTTACTCGAATGGGTTCTCTATCCTTCCTGCTCAAGGCATCGGCTACCACATTTGCCTTCCCCGGGTGGTAACGAATCTCAAAATCGTAATCATTCAATAATTCAATCCACCTACGCTGCCTCATATTCAGTTGTTTCTGATTAAATATGTGTTGAAGACTTTTGTGGTCGGTATATATAATACTTTTGACCCCATATAAGTAGTGCCTCCAAGTCTTTAATGCAAAAACAACCGCGCCTAATTCCAAATCATGCGTCGTATAATTTTGTTCGTGAATCTTCAATTGTCTAGACGCATAAGCAATCACCTTCGTTCGTTGCATTAATACACAACCGAGACCTTGCTTTGATGCGTCACAATAAATCACAAAATCATCATTCCCTTCAGGCAATGACAATATAGGTGCCGTAGTTAGCTTTTTCTTCAATAACTGAAACGCTTTCTCTTGTTCATCATTCCATTCAAATTTCTTCCCTTTATGCGTTAATGCAGTCAAGGGTTTTGCTATTCTGGAAAAGTCTTGGATGAACCTTCTGTAGTAACCAGCTAGTCCTAAAAACTGGCGTATGTGTTTCGGAGTTTTCGGGGTTTCCCACTTTTCAACAGTTTCTATCTTTGCCGGATCCACCTTAATACCTTCTTTGTTCACTATGTGACCGAGGAATTGAACTTCTTCCAACCAAAATGCACACTTTGAAAACTTAGCGTACAATTCTTCCTTCCTCAATACTTCTAACACTTTTCTCAAATGTTCACCGTGTTCTTGGTCATTCTTTGAGTAAATAAGTATGTCATCAATGAAAACAATGACAAACTTGTCAAGGTATGGTCCACACACTCGGTTCATAAGGTCCATGAACACAGCTGGTGCATTAGTTAAACCAAACGGCATGACCATAAACTCGTAATGACCGTAACGTGTTCTGAAAGCAGTCTTTGGAATATCATCTTCTTTCACCCGCATTTGATGATACCCGGAACGTAAGTCAATCTTTGAATAAACAGACGAGCCTTGTAGTTGATCAAATAAGTCGTCGATTCTCGGTAGTGGGTAGCGGTTCTTGATGGTAAGTTTGTTCAACTCTCGGTAGTCGATACACAACCTGAATGTACCATCTTTCTTCTTGACAAACAAAACAGGAGCTCCCCACGGTGATGTGCTTGGTCGAATGAAACCACGCTCTAAAAGTTCTTGTAATTGGCTTTGCAGTTCTTTCATCTCGCTGGGTGCGAGTCTGTAAGGAGCACGAGCTATTGGTGCAGCTCCTGGCACAAGATCTATTTGAAATTCAACGGATCGATGTGGGGGTAATCCCGGTAATTCTTTCGGAAATACATCGGGAAATTCTTTTGCAATGGGAACATCATTGATGCTCTTTTCTTCAGTTTGTACTTTCTCGACGTGTGCTAAAACAGCATAGCAACCTTTTCTTATTAGTTTTTGTGCCTTCAAATTACTAATAAGATGTAGCTTCGTGTTGCCCTTTTCTCCGTACACCATTAAGGGTTTTCCTTTTTCTCGTATAATGCGAATTGCATTTTTGTAACAAACGATCTCCGCTTTCACTTCTTTCAACCAGTCCATACCGATTATCACATCAAAACTCCCTAACTCTACTGGTATCAAATCAATCTTAAATGTTTCGCTAACCAGTTTAATTTCTCGATTCCGACATATATTATCTGCTGAAATTAATTTACCATTTGCTAATTCGAGTAAAAATTTACTATCCAAAGGCGTCAATGGACAACTTAATTTAGCACAAAAATCTCTACTCATATAGCTTCTATCCGCACCCGAATCAAATAAAACGTAAGCAGATTTATTGTCAATAAGAAACGTACCCGTAACAAGCTCCGGGTCTTCCTGTGCCTCTACCGCATTAATATTGAAAACTCTTCCACGGCCTTGTCCATTCGTGTTCTCCTGGTTCGGGCAATTTCTAATAATGTGGCCTGGTTTTTCACATTTATAACAAACTACATTGGCATAACTTGCTCCGACACTACTTGCTCCGCCATTACTCGTTCCGACACCATTTGTTCCTTTCGTTCTATTAACCCCTGGTCCGTAGACCTCACACTTCGCCGCGCTATGACCATTTCTTTTACACTTGTTGCAAAATTTGGTGCAGAACCCTGAGTGATTCTTTTCACACCTTTGGCATAGTTGCTTCTGATTGTTGTTGTTGTTGCGGTTATTATTGTTGTTGGGATGATTGTTGTAGTTGCTGTTGTTGTTGTTGTTGTTGTTGTTGTTGGGCCGTTTGTTGTAGTTGCGATTGATGTTGCGATTGTTGGGATAATTGTTGCGATTATTGTTGTAATTGCTGTTGTTGTTGTATTGGTGATTCTTATCACCGTTTTCCTCCCACTTTCTTTTGACTTGCTTCACATTGGCCTCTTCAGTAGTCTGTTCTTTAATTCTTTCTTCAATCTGGTTCACTAGTTTGTGAGCCATTCTACATGCCTGTTGTATGGAGGCGGGCTCGTGTGAACTTATATCTTCTTGGATTCTTTCCGGTAATCCTTTCACAAACGCGTCGATCTTCTCTTCCTCATCTTCGAATGCTCCCGGACACAATAGGCACAATTCTGTGAATCGTCTTTCGTACGTGGTAATATCAAATCCTTGGGTTCGTAACCCTCTAAGTTCTGTCTTGAGCTTATTGACCTCGGTTCTGGGACGGTACTTCTCGTTCATCAAGTGCTTGAATGATGACCACGGTAGTGCGTACGCATCATCTTGTCCCACTTGCTCTAGATAGGTATTCCACCATGTTAACGCAGAACCTGTGAAGGTATGCGTAGCGTACTTCACTTTGTCCTCTTCAGTACACTTACTTATGGCAAACACCGATTCAACCTTCTCGGTCCACCGTTTCAATCCGATCGGTCCTTCGGTTCCATCAAATTCCAAAGGTTTGCAGGCAGTGAATTCTTTGTAGGTGCATCCTACACGATTTCCTGTACTGCTAGATCCAAGGTTATTGTTGGTATGTAGCGCAGCCTGTACTGCGGCTATGTTTGAAGCTAGAAAAGTACGAAATTCCTCTTCATTCATATTCACGGTGTGTCGAGTAGTCGGTGCCATTTCCTTCAAAATAGTTAAATGGAACAAGTTAATCATACAGAATATTAAGAGTAGTTAATAGTATTTCGTAGCATAATATGAACTCTTTTATAAAAGCTTTTTCTTCATATTAGCGTTTTATAAGTTTAAATTCGGGTAGTACCTACCCGTTAAGTTCATACTTAGTAGCTAATATACAATTCAACTACTACAATTCTATATGAAAAACTGATTATAATAATATTTCGCGTTCAAACTTTTATACAATATTTTACAAACTTACAATACCGCTTATTTTACATAAAGCATGAAATATAGCACACAATAACTTTGATACAAGATAGTTGTGAAGACAATTCTAGCTAGTACACAAGTCGTTCAGCAAAGGCAATAAATACACGTAATTCATACGTCCAGAAACAAGTCATGCATTCTGGTTTTACTAGGACTACTTCCCATCCTTGGTCTTGTGCAACATAACCGTTATGGCCGTTGATAAGACAGCGTGTTGTAACGTCATCAAAGGGACGAGGGTTACGTAATGTCCAACAGTCCCGTAATAATCTAAAAACCTCATTTCTTACCCCAATTACCGACTCCGTCACTTGTGGAAACGTTTTGTTTAATAGTTGTAGCCCGATGTTCTTGTTCTCACTTTGGTGAGAAGCGAACATTACTAATCCGTAAGCATAACATGCTTCTTTATGTTGCATGTTAGCCGCTTTTTCTAAATCACGAAGTCCAATATTCGGATATATTGAGTCAAAATAATTTCTTAACCCGTTGCGTAAAATAGCATTTGGGTATATTATTTATAATTATTGTTAATATAGTTATGGTATCCGAGCGTTGGTCTTAGAGAACCAGAATTTTGCATTAGTTTGTCTTATCGAGTTTGTTAGGATGCATTAGTGATTCTGGACTTCGACCGTGTTTACTTGAAAAATGATTGCTTAACAAATTTTGTTGGAAACTATATATTTTTAACATGTGAATATTATGTGATATATTAATCTCTTAACGCGTTTGATATTATGTGATAGATGTCTACCTCTAGAACAAGTCCCATTGACTCACCTAATAATAATGAAGAGTCAAATGTAAATGGGAATGATTCGTAGACTGATTCACAAGTTCCCGAAGAGGAACCGGAAGAAGAGTCGGAACCGGAAGAAGAATCGGAACCGGAAGAAGAATCGGAACCGGATGAAGAAATAGAACCGGTGGGGGAAATAATAAAACGGTTAAGTAAAAGAAAATCCTCAACCAACCGACCAAGGTTAATTATGGTCAATGGTGTTTCCGCCAAGGAAGCAAAATATTGGGAGGATTACCAATTCTCCGATGAATCGGATTCCGACGAGAATTCCGATGATGTTATAGAAATTACCCCAACTGAATTTAAAAAGGCAAAAGAAAATAATAAGGGAAAGGGCATAAAAATAGAGAAATCTAATTCCAACCCCGATGAACTTTATATGTATCGTCAACGCCCGAAGTCCTTAAGTTGTAACAATGACCCGGGAACCTCTAAACCACCAGGTTTTTCTAAACCAATGTGGACAACGACGGCTCGTATTAGGGGAACATCATATATCCCTAGAAACTTGGCAAAACGAACCAAAATCGAAGAAGAAGAAACGAGCGAGTCGGAATAAGATAGTTGTATTCGTGTGGTGTAATATATGTAATATAGTGTTCTTATGCTTTATGATATATGTAAAAATTGCTTGTATTAATAAGTATTTTTTTTATGAATCTAACTCTTGTCTATTTTACAGTTTAAAAACACAAAATGGATAGACAACCTAATATTTTAAGAGACCTACCCGGAGACATGATTGATGAAATCTTGTCTAGAGTCGGCCAGAATTCCTCGGCACAACTATTTAAGGCGAGATCAGTTTGTAAGACATTCGAAGAACGTTCCAAGAATGTCTTGGTTTATAAGAGACTTTCGTTTGAAAGATGGGGGATATCACATTGGGAAACCCATAAGTTACGATGTGTTTACTTTGACGCATATATTGCGGGGAACCCAAATGCTATTTTACGCAACGGGTTAAGAAATTATTTTGACTCAATATATCCGAATATTGGACTTCGTGATTTAGAAAAAGCGGCTAACATGCAACATAAAGAAGCATGTTATGCTTACGGATTAGTAATGTTCGCTTCTCACCAAAGTGAGAACAAGAACATCGGGCTACAACTATTAAACAAAACATTTCCACAAGTGACGGAGTCGGTAATTGGGGTAAGAAATGAGGTTTTTAGATTATTACGGGACTGTTGGACATTACGTAACCCTCGTCCCTTTGACGACGTTACAACACGCTGTCTTATCAACGGCCATAACGGTTATGTTGCACAAGACCAAGGATGGGAAGTAGTCCTAGTAAAACCAGAATGCATGACTTGTTTCTGGACGTATGAATTACGTGTCTTTATTGCCTTTGCTGAACGACTTGTGTACTAGCTAGAATTATCTTCACAACTATCTTGTATCAAAGTTATTGTGTGCTATATTTCATGCTTTATGTAAAATAAGCGGTATTGTAAGTTTGTAAAATATTGTATAAAAGTTTGAACGCGAAATATTATTATAATCAGTTTTTCATATAGAATTGTAGTAGTTGAATTGTATATTAGCTACTAAGTATGAACTTAACGGGTAGGTACTACCCGAATTTAAACTTATAAAACGCTAATATGAAGAAAAAGCTTTTATAAATGAGTTCATATTATGCTACGAAATACTATTAACTACTCTTAATATTCTGTATGATTAACTTGTTCCATTTAACTATTTTGAAGGAAATGGCACCGACTACTCGACACACCGTGAATATGAATGAAGAGGAATTCCGTACTTTTCTAGCTTCAAACATAGCTGCAGTACAGGCTGCGCTACATACCAACAATAACCTTGGATCTAGCAGTACAGGAAATCGTGTAGGATGCACCTACAAAGAATTCACTGCCTGCAAACCTTTGGAATTTGATGGAACCGAAGGACCGATCGGATTGAAAAGGTGGACCGAGAAGGTCGAATCGGTGTTTGCCATAAGTAAGTGTACTGAAGAGGACAAAGTAAAGTACGCTACGCATACCTTCACAGGTTCTGCGTTAACATGGTGGAATACCTATCTAGAGCAAGTGGGACAAGACGATGCGTACGCACTACCGTGGTCAGCATTCAAGCACTTGATGAACGAGAAGTACCGTCCCAGAACCGAGGTCAATAAGCTCAAGACAGAACTTAGAGGGTTACGAACCCAAGGATTTGATATTACCACGTACGAAAGACGATTCACAGAATTGTGCCTATTGTGTCCGGGAGCATTCGAAGATGAGGAAGAGAAGATCGACGCGTTTGTGAAAGGATTACCGGAAAGAATCCAAGAAGATATAAGTTCACACGAGCCCGCCTCCATACAACAGGCATGTAGAATGGCTCACAAACTCGTGAACCAAATTGAAGAAAGAATTAAAGAACAGACTGCTGAAGAGGCCAATGTGAAGCAAGTAAAAAGAAAGTGGGAGGAAAACGGTGATAAGAATCACCAATACAACAACAACAACAATTACAACAATAATCGCAACAATTATCCCAACAATCGCAACATCAATCGCAACTACAACAAACGGCCCAACAACAACAACAACAACAACAACAACAGCAACTACAACAATCATCCCAACAACAATAATAACCGCAACAACAACAACAATCAGAAGCAGCTATGCCAAAGGTGTGAAAAGAATCACTCGGGGTTCTGCACCAAATTTTGCAACAAGTGTAAAAGAAATGGTCATAGCGCGGCGAAGTGTGAGGTCTACGGACCAGGGGTTAATAGAACGAAAGGAACAAATGGTGTCGGAGTAAACTTATCACAAAAGAGTGAAATGAAGTAAATAGAGGTTCGTCTTAACTTTTGACGTAGTCATTGTTGAATTCCGGAATTCAAGGAATTTAAAGAAAATCTTCGAAATCTTTATAAGGTTTGACTCTTCGGTAAATAAGAAAATTAGGATCGTCTTTAATTAAATGTGGTCATCTGTCTTGGTTGCTTTGTCTGATATTTCGCTATAAATTCACCATATAATATTTTTAAATTTAATATATTATAACTATTTAATTATATAAAATTTAATTATATATTATAATATCATTAAGTATTTAATATTTAACTTTATGATAATATTACAATAGGGTTAAATTGAGACGTTTTTCAAAGACTGCATTCATTTTTATTCAACGGGTTAAGAAATTATTTTGACTCAATATATCCGAATATTGGACTTCGTGATTTAGAAAAAGCGGCTAACATGCAACATAAAGAAGCATGTTATGTTTACGGATTAGTAATGTTCGCTTCTCACCAAAGTGAGAACAAGAACATCGGGCTACAACTATTAAACAAAACTTTTCCACAAGTGACGGAGTCGGTAATTGGGGTAAGAAATGAGGTTTTTAGATTATTACGGGACTGTTGGACATTACGTAACCCTCGTCCCTTTGATGACGTTACAACACGCTGTCTTATCAACGGCCATAACGGTTATGTTGCACAAGACCAAGGATGGGAAGTAGTCCTAGTAAAACCAGAATGCATGACTTGTTTCTGGACGTATGAATTACGTGTCTTTATTGCCTTTGCCGAACGACTTGTGTACTAGCTAGAATTGTCTTCACAACTATCTTGTATCATAGTTATTGTGTGCTATATTTCATGCTTTATGTAAAATAAGCGGTATTGTAAGTTATTAAAATATTGTATAAAAGTTTGAACGCGAAATATTATTACAATCAGTTTTTCATATAGAATTGTAGTAGTTGAATTGTATATTAGCTACTAAGTATGAACTTAACGGGTAGGTACTACCCGAATTTAAACTTATAAAATGCTAATATGAAGAAAAAGCTTTTATAAATGAGTTCATATTATGCTACGAAATACTATTAACTACTCTTAATATTCTGTATGATTAACTTGTTCCATTTAACTATTTTGAAGGAAATGGCACCGACTACTCGACACACCGTGAATATGAATGAAGAGGAATTCCGTACTTTTCTAGCTTCAAACATAGCCGCAGTACAGGCTGCGCTACATACCAACAATAACCTTGGATCTAGCAGTACAGGAAATCGTGTAGGATGCACCTACAAAGAATTCACTGCCTGCAAACCTTTGGAATTTGATGGAACCGAAGGACCGATCGGATTGAAACGGTGGACCGAGAAGGTTGAATCGGTGTTTGCCATAAGTAAGTGTACTGAAGAGGACAAAGTGAAGTACGCTACGCATACCTTCACAGGTTCTGCGTTAACATGGTGGAATACCTATCTAGAGCAAGTGGGACAAGATGATGCATACGCACTACCGTGGTCAGCATTCAAGCACTTGATGAACGAGAAGTATCGTCCCAGAACCGAGGTCAATAAGCTCAAGACAGAACTAAGAGGGTTACGAACCCAAGGATTTGATATTACCACGTATGAAAGACGATTCACAGAATTGTGCCTATTGTGTCCGGGAGCATTCGAAGATGAGGAAGAGAAGATCGACGCGTTTGTGAAAGGATTACCGGAAAGAATCCAAGAAGATATAAGTTCACACGAGCCCGCCTCCATACAACAGGCATGTAGAATGGCTCACAAACTAGTGAACCAGATTGAAGAAAGAATTAAAGAACAGACTGCTGAAGAGGCCAATGTGAAGCAAGTCAAAAGAAAGTGGGAGGAAAACGGTGATAAGAATCACCAATACAACAACAGCAATTACAACAATAATCGCAACAATTATCCCAACAATCGCAACATCAATCGCAACTACAACAAACGGCCCAACAACAACAACAACAACAACAACAGCAACTACAACAATCATCCCAACAACAATAATAACCGTAACAACAACAACAATCAGAAGCAGCTATGCCAAAGGTGTGAAAAGAATCACTCGGGGTTCTGCACCAAATTTTGCAACAAGTGTAAAAGAAATGGTCATAGCGCGGCGAAGTGTGAGGTCTACGGACCAGGGGTTAATAGAACGAAAGGAACAAATGGTGTCGGAACGAGTAATGGCGGAGCAAGTAGTGTCGGAGCAAGTTATGCCAATGTAGTTTGTTATAAATGTGGAAAACCAGGCCACATTATTAGAAATTGCCCGAACCAGGAGAACACGAATGGACAAGGCCGTGGAAGAGTTTTCAATATTAATGCGGTAGAGGCACAGGAAGACCCGGAGCTTGTTACGGGTACGTTTCTTATTGACAATAAATCTGCTTACGTTTTATTTGATTCGGGTGCGGATAGAAGCTATATGAGTAGAGATTTTTGTGCTAAATTAAGTTGTCCATTGACGCCTTTGGATAGTAAATTTTTACTCGAATTAGCAAATGGTAAATTAATTTCAGCAGATAATATATGTCGGAATCGAGAAATTAAACTGGTTAGCGAAACATTTAAGATTGATTTAATACCAGTAGAGTTAGGGAGTTTTGATGTGATAATCGGTATGGACTGGTTGAAAGAAGTGAAAGCAGAGATCGTTTGTTACAAAAATGCAATTCGCATTATACGAGAAAAAGGAAAACCCTTAATGGTGTACGGAGAAAAGGGCAACACGAAGCTACATCTTATTAGTAATTTGAAGGCACAAAAACTAATAAGAAAAGGTTGCTATGCTGTTCTAGCACACGTCGAGAAAGTACAAACTGAAGAAAAGAGCATCAATGATGTTCCCATTGCAAAAGAATTTCCCGATGTATTTCCGAAAGAATTACCGGGATTACCCCCACATCGATCCGTTGAATTTCAAATAGATCTTGTACCAGGAGCTGCACCAATAGCTCGTGCTCCTTACAGACTCGCACCCAGCGAGATGAAAGAACTGCAAAGCCAATTACAAGAACTTTTAGAGCGTGGTTTCATTCGACCAAGCACATCACCGTGGGGAGCTCCTGTTTTGTTTGTCAAGAAGAAAGATGGTACATTCAGGTTGTGTATCGACTACCGAGAGTTGAACAAACTTACCATCAAGAACCGCTACCCACTACCGAGAATCGACGACTTATTTGATCAACTACAAGGCTCGTCTGTTTATTCAAAGATTGACTTACGTTCCGGGTATCATCAAATGCGGGTGAAAGAAGATGATATTCCAAAGACTGCTTTCAGAACACGTTACGGTCATTACGAGTTTATGGTCATGCCGTTTGGTTTAACTAATGCACCAGCTGTGTTCATGGACCTTATGAACCGAGTGTGTGGACCATACCTTGACAAGTTTGTCATTGTTTTCATTGATGACATACTTATTTACTCAAAGAATGACCAAGAACACGGTGAACATTTGAGAAAGGTGTTAGAAGTATTGAGAAAGGAAGAATTGTACGCTAAGTTTTCAAAGTGTGCATTTTGGTTGGAAGAAGTTCAATTCCTCGGTCACATAGTGAACAAAGAAGGTATTAAGGTGGATCCGGCAAAGATAGAAACTGTTGAAAAGTGGGAAACCCCGAAAACTCCGAAACACATACGCCAGTTTTTAGGACTAGCTGGTTACTACAGAAGGTTCATCCAAGACTTTTCCAGAATAGCAAAACCCTTGACTGCATTAACGCATAAAGGGAAGAAATTTGAATGGAATGATGAACAAGAGAAAGCGTTTCAGTTATTGAAGAAAAAGCTAACTACGGCACCTATATTGTCATTGCCTGAAGGGAATGATGATTTTGTGATTTATTGTGATGCATCAAAGCAAGGTCTCGGTTGTGTATTAATGCAACGAACGAAGGTGATTGCTTATGCGTCTAGACAATTGAAGATTCACGAACAAAATTATACGACGCATGATTTGGAATTAGGCGCGGTTGTTTTTGCATTAAAGACTTGGAGGCACTACTTATATGGGGTCAAAAGTATTATATATACCGACCACAAAAGTCTTCAACACATATTTAATCAGAAACAACTGAATATGAGGCAGCGTAGGTGGATTGAATTATTGAATGATTACGACTTTGAGATTCGTTACCACCCGGGGAAGGCAAATGTGGTAGCCGATGCCTTGAGCAGGAAGGACAGAGAACCCATTCGAGTAAAATCTATGAATATAATGATTCATAATAACATTACTACTCAAATAAAGGAGGCGCAACAAGGAGTTTTAAAAGAGGGAAATTTAAAGGATGAAATACCCAAAGGATCGGAGAAGCATCTTAATATTCGGGAAGACGGAAGCCGGTATAGGGCTGAAAGGATTTGGGTACCAAAATTTGGAGATATGAGAGAAATGGTACTTAGAGAAGCTCATAAAACCAGATACTCAATACATCCTGGAACGGGGAAGATGTACAAGGATCTCAAGAAACATTTTTGGTGGCCGGGTATGAAAGCCGATGTTGCTAAATACGTAGGAGAATGTTTGACGTGTTCTAAGGTCAAAGCTGAGCATCAGAAACCATCAGGTCTACTTCAACAACCCGAAATCCCGGAATGGAAATGGGAAAACATTACCATGGATTTCATCACTAAATTGCCAAGGACTGCAAGTGGTTTTGATACTATTTGGGTAATAGTTGATCGTCTCACCAAATCCGCACACTTCCTACCAATAAGAGAAGATGACAAGATGGAGAAGTTAGCACGACTGTATTTGAAGGAAGTCATCTCCAGACATGGAATACCAATCTCTATTATCTCTGATAGGGATGGCAGATTTATTTCAAGATTCTGGCAGACATTACAGCAAGCATTAGGAACTCGTCTAGACATGAGTACTGCCTATCATCCACAAACTGATGGGCAGAGCGAAAGGACGATACAAACGCTTGAAGACATGCTACGAGCTTGTGTTATTGATTTCGGAAACAGTTGGGATCGACATCTACCGTTAGCAGAATTTTCCTACAACAACAGCTACCATTCAAGCATTGAGATGGCGCCGTTTGAAGCACTTTATGGTAGAAAGTGCAGGTCTCCGATTTGTTGGAGTGAAGTGGGGGATAGACAGATTACGGGTCCGGAGATTATACAAGAAACTACCGAGAAGATCATCCAAATTCAACAACGGTTGAAAACCGCCCAAAGTCGACAAAAGAGCTACGCTGACATTAAAAGAAAAGATATAGAATTTGAAATTGGAGAGATGGTCATGCTTAAAGTTGCACCTTGGAAAGGCGTTGTTCGATTTGGTAAACGAGGGAAATTAAATCCAAGGTATATTGGACCATTCAAGATTATTGATCGTGTCGGACCAGTAGCTTACCGACTAGAGTTACCTCAACAACTCGCGGCTGTACATAACACTTTCCACGTCTCGAATTTAAAGAAATGTTTTGCTAAAGAAGATCTCACTATTCCGTTAGATGAAATCCAAATCAACGAAAAACTTCAATTCATCGAAGAACCCGTCGAAATAATGGATCGTGAGGTTAAAAGACTTAAGCAAAACAAGATACCAATTGTTAAGGTTCGATGGAATGCTCGTAGAGGACCCGAGTTCACCTGGGAGCGTGAAGATCAGATGAAGAAGAAATACCCGCATCTATTTCCAGAAGATTCGTCAACACCTTCAACAGCTTAAAATTTCGGGGCGAAATTTATTTAACGGGTAGGTACTGTAGTGACCCGAACTTTTCCATGTTTATATATATTAACTGAGATTGATGTTTACATGATTAAATGTTTCCAACATGTTAAGCAATCAAACTTGTTAAGACTTGATTAATTGAAATAGGTTTCATATAGACAATTGACCACCCAAGTTGACCGGTGATTCACGAACGTTAAAACTTGTAAAAAACTATATGATGACATATATATGGTTATATATATAGTTAACATGATATTATGATAAGTAAACATATCATTAATTATATTAACAATGAACTACATATGTAAAAACAAGACTACTAACTTAATGATTTTGAAACGAGACATATATGTAACGTTTATCGTTGTAACGACATTTAATGTATATATATCATATTAAGAGATATTCGTACATCATAATATCATAATAATATAATAATTTAAAATCTCTTTTGTTATTATAAACATTGGGTTAACAACATTTAACAAGATCGTTAACCTAAAGGTTTCAAAACAACACTTACATGTAACGACTAACGATGACTTAACGACTCAGTTAAAATGTATATACATGTAGTGTTTTAATATGTATTTATACACTTTTGAAAGACTTCAATACACTTATCAAAATACTTCTACTTAACAAAAATGCTTACAATTACATTCTCGTTCAGTTTCATCAACAATTCTACTCGTATGCACCCGTATTCGTACTCGTACAATACACAGCTTTTAGATGTATGTACTATTGGTATATACACTCCAATGATCAGCTCTTAGCAGCCCATGTGAGTCACCTAACACATGTGGGAACCATCATTTGGCAACTAGCATGAAATATCTCATAAGATTACAAAAATATGAGTAATCATTCATGACTTATTTACATGAAAACAAAATTACATATCCTTTATATCTAATCCATACACCAACGACCAAAAACACCTACAAACACTTTCATTCTTCAATTTTCTTCATCTAATTGAACTCTCTCAAGTTCTATCTTCAAGTTCTAAGTGTTCTTCATAAATTCCAAAAGTTCTAGTTTCATAAAATCAAGAATACTTTCAAGTTTGCTAGCTCACTTCCAATCTTGTAAGGTGATCATCCAACCTCAAGAAATCTTTGTTTCTTACAGTAGGTTATCATTCTAATACAAGGTAATAATCATATTCAAACTTTGGTTCAATTTCTATAACTATAACAATCTTATTTCAAGTGATGATCTTACTTGAACTTGTTTTCGTGTCATGATTTTGCTTCAAGAACTTTGAGCCATCCAAGGATCCATTGAAGCTAGATCCATTTTTATCTTTTCCAGTAGGTTCATCCAAGGAACTTAAGGTAGTAATGATGTTCATAACATCATTCAATTCATACATATAAAGCTATCTTATTCGAAGGTTTAAACTTGTAATCACTAGAACATAGTTTAGTTAATTCTAAACTTGTTCGCAAACAAAAGTTAATCCTTCTAACTTGACTTTTAAAATCAACTAAACACATGTTCTATATCTATATGATATGCTAACTTAATGATTTAAAACCTGGAAACACGAAAAACACCATAAAACCGGATTTACGCCGTCGTAGTAACACCGCGGGCTGTTTTGGGTTAGTTAATTAAAAACTATGATAAACTTTGATTTAAAAGTTGTTATTCTGAGAAAATGATTTTTATTATGAACATGAAACTATATCCAAAAATTATGGTTAAACTCAAAGTGGAAGTATGTTTTCTAAAATGGTCATCTAGACGTCGTTCTTTCGACTGAAATGACTACCTTTACAAAAACGACTTGTAACTTATTTTTCCGACTATAAACCTATACTTTTTTTGTTTAGATTCATAAAATAGAGTTCAATATGAAACCATAGCAATTTGATTCACTCAAAACGGATTTAAAATGAAGAAGTTATGGGTAAAACAAGATTGGATAATTTTTCTCATTTTAGCTACGTGAAAATTGGTAACAAATCTATTCCAACCATAACTTAATCAACTTGTATTATATATTATGTAATCTTGAGATACCATAGACACGTATACAATGTTTCGACCTATCATGTCGACACATCTATATATATTTCGGAACAACCATAGACACTCTATATGTGAATGTTGGAATTAGCTATACAGGGTTGAGGTTGATTCCAAAATATATATAGTTTGAGTTGTGATCAATACTGAGATACGTATACACTGGGTCGTGGATTGATTCAAGATAATATTTATCGATTTATTTCTGTACATCTAACTGTGGACAACTAGTTGTAGGTTACTAACGAGGACAGCTGACTTAATAAACTTAAAACATCAAAATATATTAAAAGTGTTGTAAATATATTTTGAACATACTTTGATATATATGTATATATTGTTATAGGTTCGTGAATCAACCAGTGGCCAAGTCTTACTTCCCGACGAAGTAAAAATCTGTGAAAGTGAGTTATAGTCCCACTTTTAAAATCTAATATTTTTGGGATGAGAATACATGCAGGTTTTATAAATGATTTACAAAATAGACACAAGTACGTGAAACTACATTCTATGGTTGAATTATCGAAATCGAATATGCCCCTTTTTATTAAGTCTGGTAATCTAAGAATTAGGGAACAGACACCCTAATTGACGCGAATCCTAAAGATAGATCTATTGGGCCTAACAAACCCCATCCAAAGTACCGGATGCTTTAGTACTTCGAAATTTATATCATATCCGAAGGGTGTCCCGGAATGATGGGGATATTCTTATATATGCATCTTGTTATTGTCGGTTACCAGGTGTTCACCATATGAATGATTTTTATCTCTATGTATGGGATGTGTATTGAAATATGAAATCTTGTGGTCTATTGTTACGATTTGATATATATAGGTTAAACCTATAACTCACCAACATTTTTGTTGACGTTTTAAGCATGTTTATTCTCAGGTGATTATTAAGAGCTTCCGCTGTCACATACTTAAATAAGGACAAGATTTGGAGTCCATGCTTGTATGATATTGTGTAAAAACTGCATTCAAGAAACTTATTTTGTTGTAACATATTTGTATTGTAAACCATTATGTAATGGTCGTGTGTAAACAGGATATTTTAGATTATCATTATTTGATAATCTACGTAAAGCGTTTTAAACCTTTATTGATGAAATAAAGGTTATGGTTTGTTTAAAAATGAATGCAGTCTTTGAAAAACGTCTCATATAGAGGTCAAAACCTCGCAACGAAATCAAGTAATATGATTGCATTCATTTTAAAACAAACCATAACCTTTATTTCATCAATAAAGGTTTAAAAAGCTTTACGTAGATTATCAAATAATGATAATCTATAATATCCTGTTTACACACGACCATTACATAATGGTTTACAATACAAATATGTTACAACGAAAAAAAGTTTCTTGAATGCAGTTTTTACACAATATCATACAAGCATGGACTTCAAATCTCGTCCTTATTTAAGTATGCGATAGCGGAAGCTCTTAATAATCACCTGAGAATAAACATGCTTAAAATGTCAACAAAAAATGTTGGTGAGTTATAGGTTTAACCTATATATTATCAAATCATAATAATAGACCACAAGATTTCATATTTCAATACACATCCCATACATAGAGATAAAAATCATTCATATGGTGAACACCTGGTAACCGACATTAACAAGATGCATATTTAAGAATATCCCCATCATTCCGGGACACCCTTCGGATATGATATAAATTTCGAAGTACTAAAGCATCCGGTACTTTGGATGGGGTTTGTTAGGCCCAATAGATCTATCTTTAGGATTCGCGTCAATTAGGGTGTCTGTTCCCTAATTCTTAGATTACCAGACTTAATAAAAAGGGGCATATTCGATTTCGATAATTCAACCATAGAATGTAGTTTCACGTACTTGTGTCTATTTTGTAAATCATTTATAAAACCTGCATGTATTCTCATCCCAAAAATATTAGATTTTAAAAGTGGGACTATAACTCACTTTCACAGATTTTTACTTCGTCGGGAAGTAAGACTTGGCCACTGGTTGATTCACGAACCTATAACAATATATACATATATATCAAAGTATGTTCAAAATATATTTACAACACTTTTAATATATTTTGATGTTTTAAGTTTATTAAGTCAGCTGTCCTCGTTAGTAACCTACAACTAGTTGTCCACAGTTAGATGTACAGAAATAAATCGATAAATATTATCTTGAATCAATCCACGACCCAGTGTATACGTATCTCAGTATTGATCACAACTCAAACTATATATATTTTGGAATCAACCTCAACCCTGTATAGCTAACTCCAACATTCACATATAGAGTGTCTATGGTTGTTCCGAAATATATATAGATGTGTCGACATGATAGGTCGAAACATTGTATACGTGTCTATGGTATCTCAAGATTACATAATATACAACACAAGTTGATTAAGTTATGGTTGGAATAGATTTGTTACCAATTTTCACGTAGCTAAAATGAGAAAAATTATCCAATCTTGTTTTACCCATAACTTCTTCATTTTAAATCCGTTTTGAGTGAATCAAATTGATATGGTTTCATATTGAACTCTATTTTATGAATCTAAACAGAAAAGTATAGGTTTGTAGTCGGAAAAATAAGTTACAAGTCATTTTTGTAAAGGTAGTCATTTCAGTCGAAAGAACGACGTCTAGATGACCATTTTAGAAAACATACTTCCACTTTGAGTTTAATCATAATTTTTGGATATAGTTTCATGTTCATAATAAAAATCATTTTCTCAGAATAACAACTTTAAAATCAAAGTTTATCATAGTTTTTAATTAACTAACCCAAAACAGCCCGCGGTGTTACTACGACGGCGTAAATTCGGTTTTACAGTGTTTTTCGTGTTTCCAGGTTTTAAATCATTAAGTTAGCATATCATATAGATATAGAACATGTGTTTAGTTGATTTTAAAAGTCAAGTTAGAAGGATTAACTTTTGTTTGCGAACAAGTTTAGAATTAACTAAACTATGTTCTAGTGATTACAAATTTAAACCTTCGAATAAGATAGCTTTATATGTATGAATCGAATGATGTTATGAACATCATTACTACCTTAAGTTCCTTGGATAAATCTACTGGAAAAGAGAAAAATGGATCTAGCTTCAATGGATCCTTGGATGGCTCGAAGTTCTTGAAGCAGAATCATGACACGAAAACAAGTTCAAGTAAGATCATCACTTGAAATAAGATTGTTATAGTTATAGAAATTGAACCAAAGTTTGAATATGATTATTACCTTGTATTAGAATGATAACCTACTGTAAGAAACAAAGATTTCTTGAGGTTGGATGATCACCTTACAAGATTGGAAGTGAGCTAGCAAACTTGAAAGTATTCTTGATTTTATGAAACTAGAACTTTTGGAGTTTATGAAGAACACTTAGAACTTGAAGATAGAACTTGAGAGAGATCAATTAGATGAATAAAATTGAAGAATGAAAGTGTTTGTAGGTGTTTTTGGTCGTTGGTGTATGGATTAGATATAAAGGATATGTAATTTTGTTTTCATGTAAATAAGTCATGAATGATTACTCATATTTTTGTAATTTTATGAGATATTTCATGCTAGTTGCCAAATGATGGTTCCCACATGTGTTAGGTGACTCACATGGGCTGCTAAGAGCTGATCATTGGAGTGTATATACCAATAGTACATACATCTAAAAGCTGTGTATTGTACGAGTACGAATACGGGTGCATACGAGTAGAATTGTTGATGAAACTGAACGAGGATGTAATTGTAAGCATTTTTGTTAAGTAGAAGTATTTTGATAAGTGTATTGAAGTCTTTCAAAAGTGTATAAATACATATTAAAACACTACATGTATATACATTTTAACTGAGTCGTTAAGTCATCGTTAGTCGTTACATGTAAATGTTGTTTTGAAACCTTTAGGTTAACGATCTTGTTAAATGTTGTTAACCCAATGTTTATAATATCAAAAGAGATTTTAAATTATTATATTATCATGATATTATGATGTACGAATATCTCTTAATATGATATATATACATTAAATGTCGTTACAACGATAATCGTTACATATATGTCTCGCTTCAAAATCATTAAGTTAGTAGTCTTGTTTTTACATATGTAGTTCATTGTTAATATACTTAATGATATGTTTACTTATCATAATATAATGTTAACTATATATATAACCATATATATGTCATCATATAGTTTTTACAAGTTTTAACGTTCGTGAATCACCGGTGAACTTGGGTGGTCAATTGTCTATATGAAACCTATTTCAATTAATCAAGTCTTAACAAGTTTGATTGCTTAACATGTTGGAAACATTTAATCATGTAAATATCAATCTCAATTAATATATATAAACATGGAAAAGTTCGGGTCACTACAGTACCTACCCGTTAAATAAATTTCGTCCCGAAATTTTAAGCTGTTGAAGGTGTTGACGAATCTTCTGGAAATAGATGCGGGTATTTCTTCTTCATCTGATCTTCACGCTCCCAGGTGAACTCAGGTCCTCTACGAGCATTCCATCGAACTTTAACAATTGGTATCTTGTTTTGCTTAAGTCTTTTAACCTCACGATCCATTATTTCGACGGGTTCTTCGATGAATTGAAGTTTTTCGTTGATTTGGATTTCATCTAACGGAATAGTGAGATCTTCTTTAGAAAAACATTTCTTTAAATTCGAGACGTGGAAAGTGTTATGTACAGCCGCGAGTTGTTGAGGTAACTCTAGTCGGTAAGCTACTGGTCCGATACGATCAATAATCTTGAATGGTCCAATATACCTTGGATTTAATTTCCCTCGTTTACCAAATCGAACAACGCCTTTCCAAGGTGCAACTTTAAGCATGACCATCTCTCCAATTTCAAATTCTATATCTTTTCTTTTAATGTCAGCGTAGCTCTTTTGTCGACTTTGGGCGGTTTTCAACCGTTGTTGAATTTGGATGATCTTCTCGGTAGTTTCTTGTATAATCTCCGGACCCGTAATCTGTCTATCCCCCACTTCACTCCAACAAATCGGAGACCTGCACTTTCTACCATAAAGTGCTTCAAACGGCGCCATCTCAATGCTTGAATGGTAGCTGTTGTTGTAGGAAAATTCTGCTAACGGTAGATGTCGATCCCAACTGTTTCCGAAATCAATAACACATGCTCGTAGCATGTCTTCAAGCGTTTGTATCGTCCTTTCGCTCTGCCCATCAGTTTGTGGATGATAGGCAGTACTCATGTCTAGACGAGTTCCTAATGCTTGCTGTAATGTCTGCCAGAATCTTGAAATAAATCTGCCATCCCTATCAGAGATAATAGAGATTGGTATTCCATGTCTGGAGATGACTTCCTTCAAATACAGTCGTGCTAACTTCTCCATCTTGTCATCTTCTCTTATTGGCAAGAAGTGTGCTGATTTGGAGAGACGGTCAACTATTACCCAAATAGTATCAAAACCACTTGCAGTCCTTGGCAATTTAGTGATGAAATCCATGGTAATGTTTTCCCATTTCCATTCCGGGATTTCGGGTTGTTGAAGTAGACCTGATGGTTTCTGATGCTCAGCTTTGACCTTAGAACACGTCAAACATTCTCCTACGTATTTAGCAACATCGGCTTTCATACCCGGCCACCAAAAATGTTTCTTGAGATCCTTGTACATCTTCCCCGTTCCAGGATGTATTGAGTATCTGGTTTTATGAGCTTCCCTAAGTACCATTTCTCTCATATCTCCAAATTTTGGTACCCAAATCCTTTCAGCCCTATACCGGGTTCCGTCTTCCCGAATATTAAGATGCTTCTTCGATCCTTTGGGTATTTCATCCTTTAAATTTCCCTCTTTTAAAACTCCTTGTTGCGCCTCCTTTATTTGAGTAGTAAGGTTATTATGAATCATTATATTCATAGATTTTACTCGAATGGGTTCTCTGTCCTTCCTGCTCAAGGCATTGGCTACCACATTTGCCTTCCCCGGGTGGTAACGAATCTCAAAGTCGTAATCATTCAATAATTCAATCCACCTACGCTGCCTCATATTCAGCTGTTTCTGATTAAATATGTGTTGAAGACTTTTGTGGTCGGTATATATAATACTTTTGACCCCATATAAGTAGTGCCTCCAAGTCTTTAATGCAAAAACAACCGCGCCTAATTCCAAATCATGCGTCGTATAATTTTGTTCGTGAATCTTCAATTGTCTAGACGCATAAGCAATCACCTTCGTTCGTTGCATTAATACACAATCGAGACCTTGCTTTGATGCATCACAATAAATCACAAAATCATCATTCCCTTCAGGCAATGACAATATAGGTGCCGTAGTTAGCTTTTTCTTCAATAACTGAAACGCTTTCTCTTGTTCATCATTCCATTCAAATTTCTTCCCTTTATGCGTTAATGCAGTCAAGGGTTTTGCTATTCTGGAAAAGTCTTGGATGAACCTTCTGTAGTAACCAGCTAGTCCTAAAAACTGGCGTATGTGTTTCGGAGTTTTCGGGGTTTCCCACTTTTCAACAGTTTCTATCTTTGCCGGATCCACCTTAATACCTTCTTTGTTCACTATGTGACCGAGGAATTGAACTTCTTCCAACCAAAATGCACACTTTGAAAACTTAGCGTACAATTCTTCCTTCCTCAATACTTCTAACACCTTTCTCAAATGTTCACCGTGTTCTTGGTCATTCTTTGAGTAAATAAGTATGTCATCAATGAAAACAATGACAAACTTGTCAAGGTATGGTCCACACACTCGGTTCATAAGGTCCATGAACACAGCTGGTGCATTAGTTAAACCAAACGGCATGACCATAAACTCGTATTGACCGTAACGTGTTCTGAAAGCAGTCTTTGGAATATCATCTTCTTTCACCCGCATTTGATGATACCCGGAACGTAAGTCAATCTTTGAATAAACAGACGAGCCTTGTAGTTGATCAAATAAGTCGTCGATTCTCGGTAGTGGGTAGCGGTTCTTGATGGTAAGTTTGTTTAACTCTCGGTAGTCGATACATAACCTGAATGTACCATCTTTCTTCTTGACAAACAAAACAGGAGCTCCCCACGGTGATGTGCTTGGTCGAATGAAACCACGCTCTAAAAGTTCTTGTAATTGGCTTTGCAGTTCTTTCATCTCGCTGGGTGCGAGTCTGTAAGGAGCACGAGCTATTGGTGCAGCTCCTGGTACAAGATCTATTTGAAATTCAACGGATCGATGTGGGGGTAATCCCGGTAATTCTTTCGGAAATACATCGGGAAATTCTTTTGCAATGGGAACATCATTGATGCTCTTTTCTTCAGTTTGTACTTTCTCGACGTGTGCTAGAACAGCATAGCAACCTTTTCTTATTAGTTTTTGTGCCTTCAAATTACTAATAAGATGTAGCTTCGTGTTGCCCTTTTCTCCGTACACCATTAAGGGTTTTCCTTTTTCTCGTATAATGCGAATTGCATTTTTGTAACAAACGATCTCCGCTTTCACTTCTTTCAACCAGTCCATACCGATTATCACATCAAAACTCCCTAACTCTATGGGTATCAAATCAATCTTAAATGTTTCGCTAACCAGTTTAATTTCTCGATTCCGACATATATTATCTGCTGAAATTAATTTACCATTTGCTAATTCCAGTAAAAATTTACTATCCAAAGGCGTCAATGGACAACTTAATTTAGCACAAAAATCTCTACTCATATAGCTTCTATCCGCACCCGAATCAAATAAAACGTAAGCAGATTTATTGTCAATAAGAAACGTACCCGTAACAAGCTCCGGGTCTTCCTGTGCCTCTGCCGCATTAATATTGAAAACTCTTCCGCGGCCTTGTCCATTCGTGTTCTCCTGGTTCGGGCAATTTCTAATAATGTGGCCCGGTTTTCCACATTTATAACAAACTACATTGGCATAACTTGCTCCGACACTACTTGCTCCGCCATTACTCGTTCCAACACCATTTGTTCCTTTCGTTCTATTAACCCCTGGTCCGTAGACCTCACACTTCGCCACGCTATGACCATTTCTTTTACACTTGTTGCAAAATTTGGTGCAGAACCCCGAGTGATACTTTTCACACCTTTGGCATAGCTGCTTCTGATTGTTGTTATTGTTGCGGTTATGATTGTTGTTGGGATGATTGTTGTAGTTGCTGTTGTTGTTGTTGTTGTTGTTGGGCCATTTGTTGTAGTTGCGATTGATGTTGCGATTGTTGGGATAATTGTTGCGATTATTGTTGTAATTGCTGTTGTTGTTGTATTGGTGATTCTTATCACCGTTTTCCTCCCACTTTCTTTTGACTTGCTTCACATTGGCCTCTTCACCAGTCTGTTCTTTAATTCTTTCTTCAATCTGGTTCACTAGTTTGTGAGCCATTCTACATGCCTGTTGTATGGAGGCGGGCTCATGTGAACTTATATCTTCTTGGATTCTTTCTGGTAATCCTTTCACAAACGCGTCGATCTTCTCTTCCTCATCTTCGAATGCTCCCGGACACAATAGGCACAATTCTGTGAATCGTCTTTCGTACGTTGTAATATCAAATCCTTGGGTTCGTAACCCTCTAAGTTATGTCTTGAGCTTATTGACCTCGGTTCTGGGACGGTACTTCTCGTTCATCAAGTGCTTGAATGTTGACCACGGTAGTGCGTACGCATCGTCTTGTCCCACTTGCTCTAGATAGGTATTCCACCATGTTAACGCAGAACCTGTGAAGGTATGCGTAGCGTACTTTACTTTGTCCTCTTCAGTACACTTACTTATGGCAAACACCGATTCGACCTTCTCGGTCCACCGTTTCAATCCGATCGGTCCTTCGGTTCCATCAAATTCTAAAGGTTTGCAGGCAGTGAATTCTTTGAAGGTGCATCCTACACGATTTCCTGTACTGCTAGATCCAAGGTTATTGTTGGTATGTAGCGCAGCCTGTACTGCGGCTATGTTTGAAGCTAGAAAAGTACGGAATTCCTCTTCATTCATATTCACGGTGTGTCGAGTAGTCGGTGCCATTTCCTTCAAAATAGTTAAATGGAACAAGTTAATCATACAGAATATTAAGAGTAGTTAATAGTATTTCGTAGCATAATATGAACTCATTTATAAAAGCTTTTTCTTCATATTAGCGTTTTATAAGTTTAAATTCGGGTAGTACCTACCCGTTAAGTTCATACTTAGTAGCTAATATACAATTCAACTACTACAATTCTATATGAAAAACTGATTATAATAATATTTCGCGTTCAAACTTTTATACAATATTTTACAAACTTACAATACCGCTTATTTTACATAAAGCATGAAATATAGTACACAATAACTTTGATACAAGATAGTTGTGAAGATAATTCAAGCTAGTACACAAGTCGTTCAGCAAAGGCAATAAAGACACGTAATTCATACGTCCAGAAACAAGTCATGCATTCTGGTTTTACTAGGACTACTTCCCATCCTTGGTCTTGTGCAACATAACCGTTATGGCCGTTGATAAGACAGCGTGTTGTAACGTCGTCAAAGGGACGAGGGTTACGTAATGTCCAACAGTCCCGTAATAATCTAAAAACCTCATTTCTTACCCCAATTACCGACTCCGTCACTTGTGGAAACGTTTTGTTTAATAGTTGTAGCCCGATGTTCTTGTTCTCACTTTGGTGAGAAGCGAACATTACTAATCCGTAAGCATAACATGCTTCTTTATGTTGCATGTTAGCCGCTTTTTCTAAATCACGAAGTCCAATATTCGGATATATTGAGTCAAAATAATTTCTTAACCCGTTGCGTAAAATAGCATTTGGGTTCCCCGCAATATATGCGTCAAAGTAAACACATCGTAACTTATGGGTTTCCCAATGTGATATCCCCCATCTTTCAAACGAAAGTCTCTTATAAACCAAGACATTCTTGGAACGTTCTTCGAATATCTTACAAACTGATCTCGCCTTAAATAGTTGTGCCGAAGAATTCTGGCCGACTCTAGACAAGATTTCATCAATCATGTCTCCGGGTAGGTCTCTTAAAATATTGGGTTGTCTATCCATTTTGTGTTTTTAAACTGTAAAATAGACAAGAGTTAGATTCATAAAAAAATACTTATTAATACAAGCAATTTTTACATAAAGCATAAGAACACTATATTACATATATTACACCACACGAATACAACTATCTTATTCCGACTCGCTCGTTTCTTCTTCTTCGGTGAATACTAACTTAATAAGATAATTACCAATATTAAATATATTATAATTTAATAAATTAATATATCAGAGCGTTGGTCTTAGAGAACCAGAAAATTTGCATTAGTGTGTCTTATCGAGTTTGTTAGGATGCATTAGTGAGTCTGGACTTCGACCGTGTTTTCTTTAAAAATGATTGCTTAACATTTTTGTTGGAAACTATATATTTTTAACATATGAATATTATGTGATATATTAATCTCTTAACGTGTTTGATATTATGTGATAGATGTCTACCTCTAGAACAAGTCCCATTGACTCACCTAATAATAATGAAGAGTCAAATGTAAATTGGAATAATTTGTGGACTGATTCACAAGTTCCCGAAGAGGAACCGGAAGAAGAGTCGGAACCGAAAGAAGAATCGGAACCGGAAGAAGAATCGGAACCGGATGAAGAAATAGAACCGGTGGGGGAAATAATAAAACGGTTAAGTAAAAGAAAATTCTCAACCAACCGACCAAAGTTAATTATGGTCAATGGTGTTTCCGCCAAGGAAGCAAAATATTGGGAGGATTACCAATTCTCCGATGAATCGGATTCCGACGAGAATTCCGATGATGTTATAGAAATTACCCCAACTGAATTTAAAAAGGCAAAAGAAAATAATAAGGGAAAGGGCATAAAAATAGAGAAATCTAATTCCAACCCCGATGAACTTTATATGTATCGTCAACCCCCGAAGTCCTTAAGTTGTAACAATGACCCGGGAACCTCTAAACCACCAGGTTTTTCTAAACCAATGTGGACAACGACGGTTCGTATTAGGGGAACATCATATATCCCTAGAAACTTGGCAAAACGAACCAAAACCGAAGAAGAAGAAACGAGCGAGTCGGAATAAGATAGTTGTATTCGTGTGGTGTAATATATGGAATATAGTGTTCTTATGCTTTATGATATATGTAAAAATTGCTTGTATTAATAAGTATTTTTTTTTTTTATGAATCTAACTCTTGTCTATTTTACAGTTTAAAAATACAAAATGGATAGACAACCCAATATTTTAAAAGACCTACCCGGAGACATGATTGATGAAATCTTGTCTAGAGTCGGCCAGAATTCTTCGGCACAACTATTTAAGGCGAGATCAGTTTGTAAGACATTCGAAGAACGTTCCAAGAATGTCTTGGTTTATAAGAGACTTTCGTTTGAAAGATGGGGGATATCACATTGGGAAACCCATAAGTTACGATGTGTTTACTTTGACGCATATATTGCGGGGAACCCAAATGCTATTTTACGCAACGGGTTAAGAAATTATTTTGACTCAATATATCCGAATATTGGACTTCGTGATTTAGAAAAAGCGGCTAACATGCAACATAAAGAAGCATGTTATGCTTACGGATTAGTAATGTTCGCTTCTCACCAAAGTGAGAACAAGAACATCGGGCTACAACTATTAAACAAAACGTTTCCACAAGTGACGGAGTCGGTAATTGGGGTAAGAAATGAGGTTTTTAGATTATTACGGGACTGTTGGACATTACGTAACCCTCGTCCCTTTGATGACGTTACAACACGCTGTCTTATCAACGGCCATAACGGTTATGTTGCACAAGACCAAGGATGGGAAGTAGTCCTAGTAAAACCAGAATGCATGACTTGTTTCTGGACGTATGAATTACGTGTATTTATTGCCTTTGCTGAACGACTTGTGTACTAGCTAGAATTGTCTTCACAACTATCTTGTATCAAAGTTATTGTGTGCTATATTTCATGCTTTATGTAAAATAAGCGGTATTGTAAGTTTGTAAAATATTGTATAAAAGTTTGAACGCGAAATATTATTATAATCAGTTTTTCATATAGAATTGTAGTAGTTGAATTGTATATTAGCTACTAAGTATGAACTTAACGGGTAGGTACTACCCGAATTTAAACTTATAAAACGCTAATATGAAGAAAAAGCTTTTATAAAAGAGTTCATATTATGCTACGAAATACTATTAACTACTCTTAATATTCTGTATGATTAACTTGTTCCATTTAACTATTTTGAAGGAAATGGCACCGACTACTCGACACACCGTGAATATGAATGAAGAGGAATTTCGTACTTTTCTAGCTTCAAACATAGCCGCAGTACAGGCTGCGCTACATACCAACAATAACCTTGGATCTAGCAGTACAGGAAATCGTGTAGGATGCACCTACAAAGAATTCACTGCCTGCAAACCTTTGGAATTTGATGGAACCGAAGGACCGATCGGATTGAAACGGTGGACCGAGAAGATCATCCAAATTCAACAACGGTTGAAAACCGCCCAAAGTCGACAAAAGAGCTACGCTGACATTAAAAGAAAAGATATAGAATTTGAAATTGGAGAGATGGTCATGCTTAAAGTTTCACCTTGGAAAGGCGTTGTTCGATTTGGTAAACGAGGGAAATTAAATCCAAGGTATATTGGACCATTCAAGATTATTGATCGTGTCGGACCAGTAGCTTACCGACTTGAGTTACCTCAACAACTCGCGGCTGTACATAACACTTTCCACGTCTCGAATTTGAAGAAATGTTTTGCTAAAGAAGATCTCACTATTCCGTTAGATGAAATCCAAATCAACGAAAAACTCCAATTCATCGAAGAACCCGTCGAAATAATGGATCGTGAGGTTAAAAGACTTAAGCAAAACAAGATACCAATTGTTAAGGTTCGATGGAATGCTCGTAGAGGACCCGAGTTCACCTGGGAGCGTGAAGATCAGATGAAGATGAAATACCCGCATCTATTTCCAGAAGATTCGTCAACACCTTCAACAGCTTAAAATTTCGGGACGAAATTTATTTAACGGGTAGGTACTGTAGTGACCCGAACTTTTCCATGTTTATATATATTAATTGAGATTGATGTTTACATGATTAAATGTTTCCAACATGTTAAGCAATCAAACTTGTTAAGACTTGATTAATTGAAATAGATTTCATATAGACAATTGACCACCCAAGTTGACCGGTGATTCACGAACGTTAAAACTTGTAAAAAAAAAACTATATGATGACATATATATGGTTATATATATAGTTAACATGATATTATGATAAGTAAACATATCATTAATTATATTAACAATGAACTACATATGTAAAAACAAGACTACTAACTTAATGATTTTGAAACGAGACATATATGTAACGTTTATCGTTGTAACGACATTTAATGTATATATATCATATTAAGAGATATTCGTACATCATAATATCATGATAATATAATAATTTAAAATCTCTTTTGTTATTATAAACATTGGGTTAACAACATTTAACAAGATCGTTAACCTAAAGGTTTCAAAACAACACTTACATGTAACGACTAACGATGACTTAACGACTCAGTTAAAATGTATATACATGTAGTGTTTTAATATGTATTTATACACTTTTGAAAGACTTCAATACACTTATCAAAATACTTCTACTTAACAAAAATGCTTCAAATTACTAATAAGATGTAGTTTCGTGTTGCCCTTTTCTCCGTACACCATTAAGGGTTTTCCTTTTTCTCGTATAATGCGAATTGCATTTTTGTAACAAACGATCTCTGCTTTCACTTCTTTCAACCAGTCCATACCGATTATCACATCAAAACTCCCTAACTCTACTGGTATTAAATCAATCTTAAATGTTTCGCTAACCAGTTTAATTTCTCGATTCCGACATATATTATCTGCTGAAATTAATTTACCATTTGCTAATTCGAGTAAAAATTTACTATCCAAAGGCGTCAATGGACAACTTAATTTAGCACAAAAATCTCTACTCATATAGCTTCTATCCGCACCCGAATCAAATAAAACGTAAGCAGATTTATTGTCAATAAGAAACGTACCCGTAACAAGCTCCGGGTCTTCCTGTGCCTCTACCGCATTAATATTGAAAACTCTTCCACGGCCTTGTCCATTCGTGTTCTCCTGGTTCGGGCAATTTCTAATAATGTGGCCTGGTTTTCCACATTTATAACAAACTACATTGGCATAACTTGCTCCGACACTACTTGCTCCGCCATTACTCGTTCCGACACCATTTGTTCCTTTCGTTCTATTAACCCCTGGTCCGTAGACCTCACACTTCGCCGCGCTATGACCATTTCTTTTACACTTGTTGCAAAATTTGGTGCAGAACCCCGAGTGATTCTTTTCACACCTTTGGCATAGCTGCTTCTGATTGTTGTTGTTGTTACGGTTATTATTGTTGTTGGGATGATTGTTGTAGTTGCTGTTGTTGTTGTTGTTGTTGTTGTTGGGCCGTTTGTTGTAGTTGCGATTGATGTTGCGATTGTTGGGATAATTGTTGCGATTATTGTTGTAATTGCTGTTGTTGTATTGGTGATTCTTATCACCGTTTTCCTCCCACTTTCTTTTGACTTGCTTCACATTGGCCTCTTCAGCAGTCTGTTCTTTAATTCTTTCTTCAATCTGGTTCACTAGTTTGTGAGCCATTCTACATGCCTGTTGTATGGAGGCGGGCTCGTGTGAACTTATATCTTCTTGGATTCTTTCCGGTAATCCTTTCACAAACGCGTCGATCTTCTCTTCCTCATCTTCGAATGCTCCCGGACACAATAGGCACAATTCTGTGAATCGTCTTTCATACGTGGTAATATCAAATCCTTGGGTTCGTAACCCTCTTAGTTCTGTCTTGAGCTTATTGACCTCGGTTCTGGGACGATACTTCTCGTTCATCAAGTGCTTGAATGCTGACCACGGTAGTGCGTATGCATCATCTTGTCCCACTTGCTCTAGATAGGTATTCCACCATGTTAACGCAGAACCTGTGAAGGTATGCGTAGCGTACTTCACTTTGTCCTCTTCAGTACACTTACTTATGGCAAACACCGATTCAACCTTCTCGGTCCACCGTTTCAATCCGATCGGTCCTTCGGTTCCATCAAATTCCAAAGGTTTGCAGGCAGTGAATTCTTTGTAGGTGCATCCTACACGATTTCCTGTACTGCTAGATCCAAGGTTATTGTTGGTATGTAGCGCAGCCTGTACTGCGGCTATGTTTGAAGCTAGAAAAGTACGGAATTCCTCTTCATTCATATTCACGGTGTGTCGAGTAGTCGGTGCCATTTCCTTCAAAATAGTTAAATGGAACAAGTTAATCATACAGAATATTAAGAGTAGTTAATAGTATTTCGTAGCATAATATGAACTCATTTATAAAAGCTTTTTCTTCATATTAGCATTTTATAAGTTTAAATTCGGGTAGTACCTACCCGTTAAGTTCATACTTAGTAGCTAATATACAATTCAACTACTACAATTCTATATGAAAAACTGATTGTAATAATATTTCGCGTTCAAACTTTTATACAATATTTTAATAACTTACAATACCGCTTATTTTACATAAAGCATGAAATATAGCACACAATAACTATGATACAAGATAGTTGTGAAGACAATTCTAGCTAGTACACAAGTCGTTCGGCAAAGGCAATAAAGACACGTAATTCATACGTCCAGAAACAAGTCATGCATTCTGGTTTTAATATATAATCAATAGTATGTAACAAACCCCATCCAAAATTGAATAATATAATAATAAACATATTAATAAACATATATAAATCATTAATATTGAGGTAACTCTAGTCGTTAATATCTATAACCATAAGTTCTTGTAATAATATATGTCGGAATCGAGAAATTAAACTGGTTAGCGAAACATTTAAGATTGATTTGATACCCATAGAGTTAGGGAGTTTTGATGTGATAATCGGTATGGACTGGTTGAAAGAAGTGAAAGCGGAGATCGTTTGTTACAAAAATGCAATTCGCATTATACGAGAAAAAGGAAAACCCTTAATGGTGTACGGAGAAAAGGGCAACACGAAGCTACATCTTATTAGTAATTTGAAGGCACAAAAACTAATAAGAAAAGGTTGCTATGCTGTTCTAGCACACGTCGAGAAAGTACAAACTGAAGAAAAGAGCATCAATGATGTTCCCATTGCAAAAGAATTTCCCGATGTATTTCCGAAAGAATTACCGGGATTACCCCCACATCGATCCGTTGAATTTCAAATTATAATATATTATAACTATTATTATTAATTATCATATATGTATATTAAGTTTCTTCGTGTTTATTATAAAATATTGATTTATAAGTTGATTATTATTATTATTAAAATGAAATATATGTTAGTCCAAAATATTTTAAAATAAACATGCATTAGTTAACTTCCCCACATCGATCCGTTGAATTTCAAATAGATCTTGTACCAGGAGCTGCACCAATAGCTCGTGCTCCTTACAGACTCGCACCCAGCGAGATGAAAGAACTGCAAAGCCAATTACAAGAACTTTTAGAGCGTGGTTTCATTCAACCAAGCACATCACCGTGGGGAGCTCCTGTTTTGTTTGTCAAGAAGAAAGATGGTACATTCAGGTTGTGTATCGACTACCGAGAGTTGAACAAACTTACCATCAAGAACCGCTACCCACTACCGAGAATCGACGACTTATTTGATCAACTACAAGGCTCGTCTGTTTATTCAAAGATTGACTTACGTTCCGGGTATCATCAAATGAGGGTGAAAGAAGATGATATTCCAAAGACTGCTTTCAGAACACGTTACGGTCATTACGAGTTTATGGTCATGCCGTTTGGTTTAACTAATGCACCAGCTGTGTTCATGGACCTTATGAACCGAGTGTGTGGACCATACCTTGACAAGTTTGTCATTGTTTTCATTGATGACATACTTATTTACTCAAAGAATGACCAAGAACACGGTGAACATTTGAGAAAGGTGTTAGAAGTATTGAGGAAGGAAGAATTGTACGCTAAGTTTTCAAAGTGTGCATTTTGGTTGGAAGAAGTTCAATTCCTCGGTCACATAGTGAACAAAGAAGGTATTAAGGTGGATCCAGCAAAGATAGAAACTGTTGAAAAGTGGGAAACCCCGAAAACTCCGAAACACGTACGCCAGTTTTTAGGACTAGCTGGTTACTACAGAAGGTTCATCCAAGACTTTTCCAGAATAGCAAAACCCTTGACTGCATTAACGAATAAAGGGAAGAAATTTGAATGGAATGATGAACAAGAGAAAGCGTTTCAGTTATTGAAGAAAAAGCTAACTACGGCACCTATATTGTCATTGCCTGAAGGGAATGATGATTTTGTGATTTATTGTGACGCATCAAAGCAAGGTCTCGGTTGTGTATTAATGCAACGAACGAAGGTGATTGCTTATGCGTCTAGACAATTGAAGATTCACGAACAAAATTATACGACGCATGATTTGGAATTAGGCGCGGTTGTTTTTGCATTAAAGACTTGGAGGCACTACTTATATGGGGTCAAAAGTATTATATATACCGACCACAAAAGTCTTCAACACATATTTAATCAGAAACAACTGAATATGAGGCAGCGTAGGTGGATTGAATTATTGAATGATTACGATTTTGAGATTCGTTACCACCCGGGGAAGGCAAATGTGGTAGCCGATGCCTTGAGCAGGAAGGATAGAGAACCCATTCGAGTAAAATCTATGAATATAATGATTCATAATAACATTACTACTCAAATAAAGGAGGCGCAACAAGGAGTTTTAAAAGAGGGAAATTTAAAGGATGAAATACCCAAAGGATCGGAGAAGCATCTTAATATTCGGGAAGACGGAACCCGGTATAGGGCTGAAAGGATTTGGGTACCAAAATTTGGAGATATGAGAGAAATGGTACTTAGAGAAGCTCATAAAACCAGATACTCAATACATCCTGGAACGGGGAAGATGTACAAGGATCTCAAGAAACATTTTTGGTGGCCGGGTATGAAAGCCGATGTTGCTAAATACGTAGGAGAATGTTTGACGTGTTCTAAGGTCAAAGCTGAGCATCAGAAACCATCAGGTCTACTTCAACAACCCGAAATCCCGGAATGGAAATGGGAAAACATTACCATGGATTTCATCACTAAATTGCCAAGGACTGCAAGTGGTTTTGATACTATTTGGGTAATAGTTGATCGTCTCACCAAATCAGCACACTTCCTACCAATAAGAGAAGATGACAAGATGGAGAAGTTAGCACGACTGTATTTGAAGGAAGTCGTCTCCAGACATGGAATACCAATCTCTATTATCTCTGATAGGGATGGCAGATTTATTTCAAGATTCTGGCAGACATTACAGCAAGCATTAGGAACTCGTCTAGACATGAGTACTGCCTATCATCCACAAACTGATGGGCAGAGCGAAAGGACGATACAAACGCTTGAAGACATGCTACGAGCATGTGTTATTGATTTCGGAAACAGTTGGGATCGACATCTACCGTTAGCAGAATTTTCCTACAACAACAGCTACCATTCAAGTATTGAGATGGCGCCATTTGAAGCACTTTATGGTAGAAAGTGCAGGTCTCCGATTTGTTGGAGTGAAGTGGGGGATAGACAGATTACGGGTCCGGAGATTATACAAGAAACTACCGAGAAGATCATCCAAATTCAACAACGGTTGAAAACCGCCCAAAGTCGACAAAAGAGCTACGCTGACATTAAAAGAAAAGATATAGAATTTGAAATTGGAGAGATGGTCATGCTTAAAGTTGCACCTTGGAAAGGCGTTGTTCGATTTGGTAAACGAGGGAAATTAAATCCAAGGTATATTGGACCATTCAAGATTATTGATCGTGTCGGACCAGTAGCTTACCGACTAGAGTTACCTCAACAACTCGCGGCTGTACATAACACTTTCCACGTCTCGAATTTAAAGAAATGTTTTGCTAAAGAAGATCTCACTATTCCGTTAGATGAAATCCAAATCAACGAAAAACTTCAATTCATCGAAGAACCCGTCGAAATAATGGATCGTGAGGTTAAAAGACTTAAGCAAAACAAGATACCAATTGTTAAGGTTCGATGGAATGCTCGTAGAGGACCCGAGTTCACCTGGGAGCGTGAAGATCAGATGAAGAAGAAATACCCGCATCTATTTCCAGAAGATTCGTCAACACCTTCAACAGCTTAAAATTTCGGGACGAAATTTATTTAACGGGTAGGTACTGTAGTGACCCGAACTTTTCCATGTTTATATATATTAATTGAGATTGATATTTACATGATTAAATGTTTCCAACATGTTAAGCAATCAAACTTGTTAAGACTTGATTAATTGAAATAGGTTTCATATAGACAATTGACCACCCAAGTTGACCGGTGATTCACGAACGTTAAAACTTGTAAAAACTATATGATGACATATATATGGTTATATATATAGTTAAAATTATATTATGATAATTAAACATATCATTAAGTATATTAACAATGAACTACATATGTAAAAACAAGACTACTAACTTAATGATTTTGAAACGAGACATATGTGTAACGATTATCGTTGTAACGACATTTAATGTATATATATCATATTAAGAGATATTCGTACATCATAATATCATGATAATATAATAATTTAAAATCTCTTTTGATATTATAAACATTGGGTTAACAACATTTAACAAGATCGTTAACCTAAAGGTTTCAAAACAACATTTACATGTAACGACTAACGATGACTTAACGACTCAGTTAAAATGTATATACATGTAGTGTTTTAATATGTATTTATACACTTTTGAAAGACTTCAATACACTTATCAAAATACTTCTACTTAACAAAAATGCTTACAATTACATCCTCGTTCAGTTTCATCAACAATTCTACTCGTATGCACCCGTATTCGTACTCGTACAATACACAGCTTTTAGATGTATGTACTATTGGTATATACACTCCAATGATCAGCTCTTAGCAGCCCATGTGAGTCACCTAACACATGTGGGAACCATCATTTGGCAACTAGCATGAAATATCTCATAAAATTACAAAAATATGAGTAATCATTCATGACTTATTTACATGAAAACAAAATTACATATCCTTTATATCTAATCCATACACCAACGACCAAAAACACCTACAAACACTTTTATTCTTCAATTTTCTTCATCTAATTGATCTCTCTCAAGTTCTATCTTCAAGTTCTAAGTGTTCTTCATAAATTCCAAAAGTTCTAGTTTCATAAAATCAAGAATACTTTCAAGTTTGCTAGCTCACTTCCAATCTTGTAAGGTGATCATCCAACCTCAAGAAATCTTTGTTTCTTACAGTAGGTTATCATTCTAATACAAGGTAATAATCATATTCAAACTTTGGTTCAATTTCTATAACTATAACAATCTTATTTCAAGTGATGATCTTACTTGAACTTGTTTTCGTGTCATGATTCTGCTTCAAGAACTTCGAGCCATCCAAGGATCCATTGAAGCTAGATCCATTTTTCTCTTTTCCAGTAGGTTTATCCAAGGAAATTAAGGTAGTAATGATGTTCATAACATCATTCGATTCATACATATAAAGCTATCTTATTCGAAGGTTTAAACTTGTAATCACTAGAACATAGTTTAGTTAATTCTAAACTTGTTCGCAAACAAAAGTTAATCCTTCTAACTTGACTTTTAAAATCAACTAAACACATGTTCTATATCTATATGATATGCTAACTTAATGATTTAAAACCTGGAAACACGAAAACACCGTAAAACCGGATTTACGCCGTCGTAGTAACACCGCGGGCTGTTTTGGGTTAGTTAATTAAAAACTATGATAAACTTTGATTTAAAAGTTGTTATTCTGAGAAAATGATTTTTATTATGAACATGAAACTATATCCAAAAATTATGGTTAAACTCAAAGTGAAAGTATGTTTTCTAAAATGGTCATCTAGACGTCGTTCTTTCGACTGAAATGACTACCTTTACAAAAACGACTTGTAACTTATTTTTTCGACTATAAACCTATACTTTTTCTGTTTAGATTCATAAAATAGAGTTCAATATGAAACCATAGCAATTTGATTCACTCAAAACGGATTTAAAATGAAGAAGTTATGGGTAAAACAAGATTGGATAATTTTTCTCATTTTAGCTACGTGAAAATTGGTAACAAATCTATTCCAACCATAACTTAATCAACTTGTATTGTATATTATGTAATCTTGAGATACCATAGACACGTATACAATGTTTCGACCTATCATGTCGACACATCTATATATATTTCGGAACAACCATAGACACTCTATATGTGAATGTTGGAGTTAGCTATACAGGGTTGAGGTTGATTCCAAAATATATATAGTTTGAGTTGTGATCAATACTGAGATACGTATACACTGGGTCGTGGATTGATTCAAGATAATATTTATCGATTTATTTTTCTGTACATCTAACTGTGGACAACTAGTTGTAGGTTACTAACGAGGACAGCTGACTTAATAAACTTAAAACATCAAAATATATTAAAAGTGTTGTAAATATATTTTGAACATACTTTGATATATATGTATATATTGTTATAGGTTCGTGAATCAACCAGTGGCCAAGTCTTACTTCCCGGCGAAGTAAAAATCTCTGAAAGTGAGTTATAGTCCCACTTTTAAAATCTAATATTTTTGGGATGAGAATACATGCAGGTTTTATAAATGATTTACAAAATAGACACAAGTACGTGAAACTACATTCTATGGTTGAATTAACGAAATCGAATATGCCCCTTTTTATTAAGTCTGGTAATCTAAGAATTAGGGAACAGACACCCTAATTGACGCGAATCCTAAAGATAGATCTATTGGGCCTAACAAACCCCATCCAAAGTACCGGATGCTTTAGTACTTCGAAATTTATATCATATCCGAAGGGTGTCCCGGAATGATGGGGATATTCTTATATATGCATCTTGTTATTGTCGGTTACCAGGTGTTCACCATATGAATGATTTTTATCTCTATGTATGGGATGTGTATTGAAATATGAAATCTTGTGGTCTATTGTTACGATTTGATATATATAGGTTAAACCTATAACTCACCAACATTTTTGTTGATGTTTAAAGCATGTTTATTCTCAGGTGAATATTAAGAGCTTCCGCTGTTGCATACTAAAATAAGGACAAGATTTGGAGTCCATGTTTGTATGATATTGTGTAAAAACTGCATTCAAGAAACTGATTTCGATGTAACATATTTGTATTGTAAACCATTATGTAATGGTCGTGTGTAAACAGGATATTTTAGATTATCATTATTTGATAATCTACGTAAAGCTTTTTAAACCTTTATTTATGAAATAAAGGTTATGGTTTGTTTTAAAAATGAATGCAGTCTTTGAAAAACGTCTCATATAGAGGTCAAAACCTCGCAACGAAATCAATTAATATGCTGAAATGTCCCGTTCTTATTGATTAAAAACGTTCCATATTACTTGATTTCGTTGCGAGGTTTTGACCTCTATATGAGACGTTTTTCAAAGACTGCATTCATTTTTAAACAAACCATAACCTTTATTTCATCAATAAAGGTTTAAAACGCTTTACGTAGATTATCAAATAATGATAATCTAAAATATCCTGTTTACACACGACCATTACATAATGGTTTACAATACAAATATGTTACAACAAAATAAGTTTCTTGAATGCAGTTTTTACACAATATCATACAAGCATGGACTCCAAATCTTGTCCTTATTTAAGTATGTGACAGCGGAAGCTCTTAATAATCACCTGAGAATAAACATGCTTAAAACGTCAACAAAAATGTTGGTGAGTTATAGGTTTAACCTATATATATCAAATCGTAACAATAGACCACAAGATTTCATATTTCAATACACATCCCATACATAGAGATAAAAATCATTCATATGGTGAACACCTGGTAACCGACAATAACAAGATGCATATATAAGAATATCCCCATCATTCCGGGACACCCTTCGGATATGATATAAATTTCGAAGTACTAAAGCATCCGGTACTTTGGATGGGGTTTGTTAGGCCCAATAGATCTATCTTTAGGATTCGCGTCAATTAGGGTGTCTGTTCCCTAATTCTTAGATTACCAGACTTAATAAAAAGGGGCATATTCGATTTCGATAATTCAACCATAGAATGTAGTTTCACGTACTTGTGTCTATTTTGTAAATCATTTATAAAACCTGCATGTATTCTCATCCCAAAAATATTAGATTTTAAAAGTGGGACTATAACTCACTTTCACAGATTTTTACTTCGTCGGGAAGTAAGACTTGGCCACTGGTTGATTCACGAACCTATAACAATATATACATATATATCAAAGTATGTTCAAAATATATTTACAACACTTTTAATATATTTTGATGTTTTAAGTTTATTAAGTCAGCTGTCCTCGTTAGTAACCTACAACTAGTTGTCCACAGTTAGATGTACAGAAATAAATCGATAAATATTATCTTGAATCAATCCACGACCCAGTGTATACGTATCTCAGTATTGATCACAACTCAAACTATATATATTTTGGAATCAACCTCAACCCTGTATAGCTAACTCCAACATTCACATATAGAGTGTCTATGGTTGTTCCGAAATATATATAGATGTGTCGACATGATAGGTCGAAACATTGTATACGTGTCTATGGTATCTCAAGATTACATAATATATAATACAAGTTGATTAAGTTATGGTTGGAATAGATTTGTTACCAATTTTCACGTAGCTAAAATGAGAAAAATTATCCAATCTTGTTTTACCCATAACTTCTTCATTTTAAATCCGTTTTGAGTGAATCAAATTGCTATGGTTTCATATTGAACTCTATTTTATGAATCTAAACAAAAAAAGTATAGGTTTATAGTCGGAAAAATAAGTTACAAGTCGTTTTTGTAAAGGTAGTCATTTCAGTCGAAAGAACGACGTCTAGATGACCATTTTAGAAAACATACTTCCACTTTGAGTTTAACCATAATTTTTGGATATAGTTTCATGTTCATAATAAAAATCATTTTCTCAGAATAACAACTTTTAAATCAAAGTTTATCATAGTTTTTAATTAACTAACCCAAAACAGCCCGCGGTGTTACTACGACGGCGTAAATCCGGTTTTATGGTGTTTTTCGTGTTTCCAGGTTTTAAATCATTAAGTTAGCATATCATATAGATATAGAACATGTGTTTAGTTGATTTTAAAAGTCAAGTTAGAAGGATTAACTTTTGTTTGCGAACAAGTTTAGAATTAACTAAACTATGTTCTAGTGATTACAAGTTTAAACCTTCGAATAAGATAGCTTTATATGTATGAATTGAATGATGTTATGAACATCATTACTACCTTAAGTTCCTTGGATGAACCTACTGGAAAAGATAAAAATGGATCTAGCTTCAATGGATCCTTGGATGGCTCAAAGTTCTTGAAGCAAAATCATGACACGAAAACAAGTTCAAGTAAGATCATCACTTGAAATAAGATTGTTATAGTTATAGAAATTGAACCAAAGTTTGAATATGATTATTACCTTGTATTAGAATGATAACCTACTGTAAGAAACAAAGATTTCTTGAGGTTGGATGATCACCTTACAAGATTGGAAGTGAGCTAGCAAACTTGAAAGTATTCTTGATTTTATGAAACTAGAACTTTTGGAATTTATGAAGAACACTTAGAACTTGAAGATAGAACTTGAGAGAGTTCAATTAGATGAAGAAAATTGAAGAATGAAAGTGTTTGTAGGTGTTTTTGGTCGTTGGTGTATGGATTAGATATAAAGGATATGTAATTTTGTTTTCATGTAAATAAGTCATGAATGATTACTCATATTTTTGTAATCTTATGAGATATTTCATGCTAGTTGCCAAATGATGGTTCCCACATGTGTTAGGTGACTCACATGGGCTGCTAAGAGCTGATCATTGGAGTGTATATACCAATAGTACATACATCTAAAAGCTGTGTATTGTACGAGTACGAATACGGGTGCATACGAGTAGAATTGTTGATGAAACTGAACGAGAATGTAATTGTAAGCATTTTTGTTAAGTAGAAGTATTTTGATAAGTGTATTGAAGTCTTTCAAAAGTGTATAAATACATATTAAAACACTACATGTATATACATTTTAACTGAGTCGTTAAGTCATCGTTAGTCGTTACATGTAAGTGTTGTTTTGAAACCTTTAGGTTAACGATCTTGTTAAATGTTGTTAACCCAATGTTTATAATAACAAAAGAGATTTTAAATTATTATATTATTATGATATTATGATGTACGAATATCTCTTAATATGATATATATACATTAAATGTCGTTACAACGATAAACGTTACATATATGTCTCGTTTCAAAATCATTAAGTTAGTAGTCTTGTTTTTACATATGTAGTTCATTGTTAATATAATTAATGATATGTTTACTTATCATAATATCATGTTAACTATATATATAACCATATATATGTCATCATATAGTTTTTTACAAGTTTTAACGTTCGTGAATCACCGGTCAACTTGGGTGGTCAATTGTCTATATGAAACCTATTTCAATTAATCAAGTCTTAACAAGTTTGATTGCTTAACATGTTGGAAACATTTAATCATGTAAACATCAATCTCAGTTAATATATATAAACATGGAAAAGTTCGGGTCACTACAGTACCTACCCGTTAAATAAATTTCGCCCCGAAATTTTAAGCTGTTGAAGGTGTTGACGAATCTTCTGGAAATAGATGCGGGTATTTCTTCTTCATCTGATCTTCACGCTCCCAGGTGAACTCGGGTCCTCTACGAGCATTCCATCGAACCTTAACAATTGGTATCTTGTTTTGCTTAAGTCTTTTAACCTCACGATCCATTATTTCGACGGGTTCTTCGATGAATTGAAGTTTTTCGTTGATTTGGATTTCATCTAACGGAATAGTGAGATCTTCTTTAGCAAAACATTTCTTTAAATTCGAGACGTGGAAAGTGTTATGTACAGCCGCGAGTTGTTGAGGTAACTCTAGTCGGTAAGCTACTGGTCCGACACGATCAATAATCTTGAATGGTCCAATATACCTTGGATTTAATTTCCCTCGTTTACCAAATCGAACAACGCCTTTCCAAGGTGCAACTTTAAGCATGACCATCTCTCCAATTTCAAATTCTATATCTTTTCTTTTAATGTCAGCGTAGCTCTTTTGTCGACTTTGGGCGGTTTTCAACCGTTGTTGAATTTGGATGATCTTCTCGGTAGTTTCTTGTATAATCTCCGGACCCGTAATCTGTCTATCCCCCACTTCACTCCAACAAATCGGAGACCTGCACTTTCTACCATAAAGTGCTTCAAACGGCGCCATCTCAATGCTTGAATGGTAGCTGTTGTTGTAGGAAAATTCTGCTAACGGTAGATGTCGATCCCAACTGTTTCCGAAATCAATAACACAAGCTCGTAGCATGTCTTCAAGCGTTTGTATCGTCCTTTCGCTCTGCCCATCAGTTTGTGGATGATAGGCAGTACTCATGTCTAGACGAGTTCCTAATGCTTGCTGTAATGTCTGCCAGAATCTTGAAATAAATCTGCCATCCCTATCAGAGATAATAGAGATTGGTATTCCATGTCTGGAGATGACTTCCTTCAAATACAGTCGTGCTAACTTCTCCATCTTGTCATCTTCTCTTATTGGTAGGAAGTGTGCGGATTTGGTGAGACGATCAACTATTACCCAAATAGTATCAAAACCACTTGCAGTCCTTGGCAATTTAGTGATGAAATCCATGGTAATGTTTTCCCATTTCCATTCCGGGATTTCGGGTTGTTGAAGTAGACCTGATGGTTTCTGATGCTCAGCTTTGACCTTAGAACACGTCAAACATTCTCCTACGTATTTAGCAACATCGGCTTTCATACCCGGCCACCAAAAATGTTTCTTGAGATCCTTGTACATCTTCCCCGTTCCAGGATGTATTGAGT
Source organism: Rutidosis leptorrhynchoides (assembly GCF_046630445.1). NCBI lineage: Eukaryota > Viridiplantae > Streptophyta > Magnoliopsida > Asterales > Asteraceae > Rutidosis > Rutidosis leptorrhynchoides. Next base: position 555,215,630 of record NC_092336.1, on the reverse strand, counting down.
ATCTGGTTTTATGAGCTTCTCTAAGTACCATTTCTCTCATATCTCCAAATTTTGGTACCCAAATCCTTTCAGCCCTATACCGGCTTCCGTCTTCCCGAATATTAAGATGCTTCTCCGATCCTTTGGGTATTTCATCCTTTAAATTTCCCTCTTTTAAAACTCCTTGTTGCGCCTCCTTTATTTGAGTAGTAATGTTATTATGAATCATTATATTCATAGATTTTACTCGAATGGGTTCTCTGTCCTTCCTGCTCAAGGCATCGGCTACCACATTTGCCTTCCCCGGGTGGTAACGAATCTCAAAGTCGTAATCATTCAATAATTCAATCCACCTACGCTGCCTCATATTCAGTTGTTTCTGATTAAATATGTGTTGAAGACTTTTGTGGTCGGTATATATAATACTTTTGACCCCATATAAGTAGTGCCTCCAAGTCTTTAATGCAAAAACAACCGCGCCTAATTCCAAATCATGCGTCGTATAATTTTGTTCGTGAATCTTCAATTGTCTAGACGCATAAGCAATCACCTTCGTTCGTTGCATTAATACACAACCGAGACCTTGCTTTGATGCATCACAATAAATCACAAAATCATCATTCCCTTCAGGCAATGACAATATAGGTGCCGTAGTTAGCTTTTTCTTCAATAACTGAAACGCTTTCTCTTGTTCATCATTCCATTCAAATTTCTTCCCTTTATGCGTTAATGCAGTCAAGGGTTTTGCTATTCTGGAAAAGTCTTGGATGAACCTTCTGTAGTAACCAGCTAGTCCTAAAAACTGGCGTATGTGTTTCGGAGTTTTCGGGGTTTCCCACTTTTCAACAGTTTCTATCTTTGCCGGATCCACCTTAATACCTTCTTTGTTCACTATGTGACCGAGGAATTGAACTTCTTCCAACCAAAATGCACACTTTGAAAACTTAGCGTACAATTCTTCCTTTCTCAATACTTCTAACACCTTTCTCAAATGTTCACCGTGTTCTTGGTCATTCTTTGAGTAAATAAGTATGTCATCAATGAAAACAATGACAAACTTGTCAAGGTATGGTCCACACACTCGGTTCATAAGGTCCATGAACACAGCTGGTGCATTAGTTAAACCAAACGGCATGACCATAAACTCGTAATGACCGTAACGTGTTCTGAAAGCAGTCTTTGGAATATCATCTTCTTTCACCCGCATTTGATGATACCCGGAACGTAAGTCAATCTTTGAATAAACAGACGAGCCTTGTAGTTGATCAAATAAGTCGTCGATTCTCGGTAGTGGGTAGCGGTTCTTGATGGTAAGTTTGTTCAACTCTCGGTAGTCGATACACAACCTGAATGTACCATCTTTCTTCTTGACAAACAAAACAGGAGCTCCCCACGGTGATGTGCTTGGTCGAATGAAACCACGCTCTAAAAGTTCTTGTAATTGGCTTTGCAGTTCTTTCATCTCGCTGGGTGCGAGTCTGTAAGGAGCACGAGCTATTGGTGCAGCTCCTGGTACAAGATCTATTTGAAATTCAACGGATCGATGTGGGGGTAATCCCGGTAATTCTTTCGGAAATACATCGGGAAATTCTTTTGCAATGGGAACATCATTGATGCTCTTTTCTTCAGTTTGTACTTTCTCGACGTGTGCTAGAACAGCATAGCAACCTTTTCTTATTAGTTTTTGTGCCTTCAAATTACTAATAAGATGTAGCTTCGTGTTGCCCTTTTCTCCGTACACCATTAAGGGTTTTCCTTTTTCTCGTATAATGCGAATTGCATTTTTGTAACAAACGATCTCTGCTTTCACTTCTTTCAACCAGTCCATACCGATTATCACATCAAAACTCCCTAACTCTACTGGTATTAAATCAATCTTAAATGTTTCGCTAACCAGTTTAATTTCTCGATTCCGACATATATTATCTGCTGAAATTAATTTACCATTTGCTAATTCGAGTAAAAATTTACTATCCAAAGGCGTCAATGGACAACTTAATTTAGCACAAAAATCTCTACTCATATAGCTTCTATCCGCACCCGAATCAAATAAAACGTAAGCAGATTTATTGTCAATAAGAAACGTACCCGTAACAAGCTCCGGGTCTTCCTGTGCCTCTACCGCATTAATATTGAAAACTCTTCCACGGCCTTGTCCATTCGTGTTCTCCTGGTTCGGGCAATTTCTAATAATGTGGCCTGGTTTTCCACATTTATAACAAACTACATTGGCATAACTTGCTCCGACACTACTTGCTCCGCCATTACTCGTTCCGACACCATTTGTTCCTTTCGTTCTATTAACCCCTGGTCCGTAGACCTCACACTTCGCCGCGCTATGACCATTTCTTTTACACTTGTTGCAAAATTTGGTGCAGAACCCCGAGTGATTCTTTTCACACCTTTGGCATAGCTGCTTCTGATTGTTGTTGTTGTTACGGTTATTATTGTTGTTGGGATGATTGTTGTAGTTGCTGTTGTTGTTGTTGTTGTTGTTGTTGGGCCGTTTGTTGTAGTTGCGATTGATGTTGCGATTGTTGGGATAATTGTTGCGATTATTGTTGTAATTGCTGTTGTTGTATTGGTGATTCTTATCACCGTTTTTCTCCCACTTTCTTTTGACTTGCTTCACATTGGCCTCTTCAGCAGTCTGTTCTTTAATTCTTTCTTCAATCTGGTTCACTAGTTTGTGAGCCATTCTACATGCCTGTTGTATGGAGGCGGGCTCGTGTGAACTTATATCTTCTTGGATTCTTTCCGGTAATCCTTTCACAAACGCGTCGATCTTCTCTTCCTCATCTTCGAATGCTCCCGGACACAATAGGCACAATTCTGTGAATCGTCTTTCATACGTGGTAATATCAAATCCTTGGGTTCGTAACCCTCTTAGTTCTGTCTTGAGCTTATTGACCTCGGTTCTGGGACGATACTTCTCGTTCATCAAGTGCTTGAATGCTGACCACGGTAGTGCGTATGCATCATCTTGTCCCACTTGCTCTAGATAGGTATTCCACCATGTTAACGCAGAACCTGTGAAGGTATGCGTAGCGTACTTCACTTTGTCCTCTTCAGTACACTTACTTATGGCAAACACCGATTCAACCTTCTCGGTCCACCGTTTCAATCCGATCGGTCCTTCGGTTCCATCAAATTCCAAAGGTTTGCAGGCAGTGAATTCTTTGTAGGTGCATCCTACACGATTTCCTGTACTGCTAGATCCAAGGTTATTGTTGGTATGTAGCGCAGCCTGTACTGCGGCTATGTTTGAAGCTAGAAAAGTACGGAATTCCTCTTCATTCATATTCACGGTGTGTCGAGTAGTCGGTGCCATTTCCTTCAAAATAGTTAAATGGAACAAGTTAATCATACAGAATATTAAGAGTAGTTAATAGTATTTCGTAGCATAATATGAACTCATTTATAAAAGCTTTTTCTTCATATTAGCATTTTATAAGTTTAAATTCGGGTAGTACCTACCCGTTAAGTTCATACTTAGTAGCTAATATACAATTCAACTACTACAATTCTATATGAAAAACTGATTGTAATAATATTTCGCGTTCAAACTTTTATACAATATTTTAATAACTTACAATACCGCTTATTTTACATAAAGCATGAAATATAGCACACAATAACTATGATACAAGATAGTTGTGAAGACAATTCTAGCTAGTACACAAGTCGTTCGGCAAAGGCAATAAAGACACGTAATTCATACGTCCAGAAACAAGTCATGCATTCTGGTTTTACTAGGACTACTTCCCATCCTTGGTCTTGTGCAACATAACCGTTATGGCCGTTGATAAGACAGCGTGTTGTAACGTCATCAAAGGGACGAGGGTTACGTAATGTCCAACAGTCCCGTAATAATCTAAAAACCTCATTTCTTACCCCAATTACCGACTCCGTCACTTGTGGAAAAGTTTTGTTTAATAGTTGTAGCCCGATGTTCTTGTTCTCACTTTGGTGAGAAGCGAACATTACTAATCCGTAAACATAACATGCTTCTTTATGTTGCATGTTAGCCGCTTTTTCTAAATCACGAAGTCCAATATTCGGATATATTGAGTCAAAATAATTTCTTAACCCGTTGCGTAAAATAGCATTTGGGTTCCCCGCAATATATGCGTCAAAGTAAACACATCGTAACTTATGGGTTTCCCAATGTGATATCCCCCATCTTTCAAACGAAAGTCTCTTATAAACCAAGACATTCTTGGAACGTTCTTCGAATGTCTTACAAACTGATCTCGCCTTAAATAGTTGTGCCGAAGAATTCTGGCCGACTCTAGACAAGATTTCATCAATCATGTCTCCGGGTAGGTCTCTTAAAATATTGGGTTGTCTATCCATTTTGTGTTTTTAAACTGTAAAATAGACAAGAGTTAGTTTCATAAAAAAATACTTATTAATACAAGCAATTTTTACATATATCATAAAGCATAAGAACACTATATTACATATATTACACCACACGAATACAACTATCTTATTCCGACTCGCTCGTTTCTTCTTCTTCGGTTTTGGTTCGTTTTGCCAAGTTTCTAGGGATATATGATGTTCCCCTAATACGAGCCGTCGTTGTCCACATTGGTTTAGAAAAACCTGGTGGTTTAGAGGTTCCCGGGTCATTGTTACAACTTAAGGACTTCGGGGGTTGACGATACATATAAAGTTCATCGGGGTTGGAATTAGATTTCTCTATTTTTATGCCCTTTCCCTTATTATTTTCTTTTGCCTTTTTAAATTCAGTTGGGGTAATTTCTATAACATCATCGGAATTCTCGTCGGAATCCGATTCATCGGAGAATTGGTAATCCTCCCAATATTTTGCTTCCTTGGCGGAAACACCATTGACCATAATTAACTTTGGTCGGTTGGTTGAGGATTTTCTTTTACTTAACCGTTTTATTATTTCCCCCACCGGTTCTATTTCTTCATCCGGTTCCGATTCTTCTTCCGGTTCCGATTCTTCTTCCGGTTCCGACTCTTCTTCCGGTTCCTCTTCGGGAACTTGTGAATCAGTCCACAAATCATTCCAATTTACATTTGACTCTTCATTATTATTAGGTGAGTCAATGGGACTTGTTCTAGAGGTAGACATCTATCACATAATATCAAACACGTTAAGAGATTAATATATCACATAATATTCATATGTTAAAAATATATAGTTTCCAACAAAAATGTTAAGCAATCATTTTTAAAGAAAACACGGTCGAAGTCCAGACTCACTAATGCATCCTAACAAACTCGATAAGACACACTAATGCAAATTTTCTGGTTCTCTAAGACCAACGCTCTGATACCAACTGAAATGTCCATAACGGTTGAAAACAAGTCCCATTGACTTTAAAAATACCCGTATTGATTTTCATTTTAATAATTTTCACATACCATTAACAAAATTTGCCGATGTTGCTAAATACGTAGGAGAATGTTTGACGTATTCTAAGGTCAAAGCTGAGCATCAGAAACCATCAGGTCTACTTCAACAACCCGAAATCCCGGAATGGAAATGGGAAAACATTACCATGGATTTCATCACTAAATTGCCAAGGACTGCAAGTGGTTTTGATACTATTTGGGTAATAGTTGATCGTCTCACCAAATCCGCACACTTCCTACCAATAAGAGAAGATGACAAGATGGAGAAGTTAGCACGACTGTATTTGAAGGAAGTCATCTCCAGACATGGAATACCAATCTCTATTATCTCTGATAGGGATGGCAGATTTATTTCAAGATTCTGGCAGACATTACAGCAAGCATTAGGAACTCGTCTAGACATGAGTACTGCCTATCATCCACAAACTGATGGGCAGAGCGAAAGGACGATACAAACGCTTGAAGACATGCTACGAGCTTGTGTTATTGATTTCGGAAACAGTTGGGATCGACATCTACCGTTAGCAGAATTTTCCTACAACAACAGCTACCATTCAAGCATTGAGATGGCGCCGTTTGAAGCACTTTATGGTAGAAAGTGCAGGTCTCCGATTTGTTGGAGTGAAGTGGGGGATAGACAGATTACGGGTCCGGAGATTATACAAGAAACTACCGAGAAGATCATCCAAATTCAACAACGGTTGAAAACCGCCCAAAGTCGACAAAAGAGCTACGCTGACATTAAAAGAAAAGATATAGAATTTGAAATTGGAGAGATGGTCATGCTTAAAGTTGCACCTTGGAAAGGCGTTGTTCGATTTGGTAAACGAGGGAAATTAAATCCAAGGTATATTGGACCATTCAAGATTATTGATCGTGTCGGACCAGTAGCTTACCGACTAGAGTTACCTCAACAACTCGCGGCTGTACATAACACTTTCCACGTCTCGAATTTAAAGAAATGTTTTGCTAAAGAAGATCTCACTATTCCGTTAGATGAAATCCAAATCAACGAAAAACTTCAATTCATCGAAGAACCCGTCGAAATAATGGATCGTGAGGTTAAAAGACTTAAGCAAAACAAGATACCAATTGTTAAGGTTCGATGGAATGCTCGTAGAGGACCCGAGTTCACCTGGGAGCGTGAAGATCAGATGAAGAAGAAATACCCGCATCTATTTCCAGAAGATTCGTCAACACCTTCAACAGCTTAAAATTTCGGGGCGAAATTTATTTAACGGGTAGGTACTGTAGTGACCCGAACTTTTCCATGTTTATATATATTAACTGAGATTGATGTTTACATGATTAAATGTTTCCAACATGTTAAGCAATCAAACTTGTTAAGACTTGATTAATTGAAATAGGTTTCATATAGACAATTGACCACCCAAGTTGACCGGTGATTCACGAACGTTAAAACTTGTAAAAAACTATATGATGACATATATATGGTTATATATATAGTTAACATGATATTATGATAAGTAAACATATCATTAATTATATTAACAATGAACTACATATGTAAAAACAAGACTACTAACTTAATGATTTTGAAACGAGACATATATGTAACGTTTATCGTTGTAACGACATTTAATGTATATATATCATATTAAGAGATATTCGTACATCATAATATCATAATAATATAATAATTTAAAATCTCTTTTGTTATTATAAACATTGGGTTAACAACATTTAACAAGATCGTTAACCTAAAGGTTTCAAAACAACACTTACATGTAACGACTAACGATGACTTAACGACTCAGTTAAAATGTATATACATGTAGTGTTTTAATATGTATTTATACACTTTTGAAAGACTTCAATACACTTATCAAAATACTTCTACTTAACAAAAATGCTTACAATTACATTCTCGTTCAGTTTCATCAACAATTCTACTCGTATGCACCCGTATTCGTACTCGTACAATACACAGCTTTTAGATGTATGTACTATTGGTATATACACTCCAATGATCAGCTCTTAGCAGCCCATGTGAGTCACCTAACACATGTGGGAACCATCATTTGGCAACTAGCATGAAATATCTCATAAGATTACAAAAATATGAGTAATCATTCATGACTTATTTACATGAAAACAAAATTACATATCCTTTATATCTAATCCATACACCAACGACCAAAAACACCTACAAACACTTTCATTCTTCAATTTTCTTCATCTAATTGAACTCTCTCAAGTTCTATCTTCAAGTTCTAAGTGTTCTTCATAAATTCCAAAAGTTCTAGTTTCATAAAATCAAGAATACTTTCAAGTTTGCTAGCTCACTTCCAATCTTGTAAGGTGATCATCCAACCTCAAGAAATCTTTGTTTCTTACAGTAGGTTATCATTCTAATACAAGGTAATAATCATATTCAAACTTTGGTTCAATTTCTATAACTATAACAATCTTATTTCAAGTGATGATCTTACTTGAACTTGTTTTCGTGTCATGATTTTGCTTCAAGAACTTTGAGCCATCCAAGGATCCATTGAAGCTAGATCCATTTTTATCTTTTCCAGTAGGTTCATCCAAGGAACTTAAGGTAGTAATGATGTTCATAACATCATTCAATTCATACATATAAAGCTATCTTATTCGAAGGTTTAAACTTGTAATCACTAGAACATAGTTTAGTTAATTCTAAACTTGTTCGCAAACAAAAGTTAATCCTTCTAACTTGACTTTTAAAATCAACTAAACACATGTTCTATATCTATATGATATGCTAACTTAATGATTTAAAACCTGGAAACACGAAAAACACCATAAAACCGGATTTACGCCGTCGTAGTAACACCGCGGGCTGTTTTGGGTTAGTTAATTAAAAACTATGATAAACTTTGATTTAAAAGTTGTTATTCTGAGAAAATGATTTTTATTATGAACATGAAACTATATCCAAAAATTATGGTTAAACTCAAAGTGGAAGTATGTTTTCTAAAATGGTCATCTAGACGTCGTTCTTTCGACTGAAATGACTACCTTTACAAAAACGACTTGTAACTTATTTTTCCGACTATAAACCTATACTTTTTTTGTTTAGATTCATAAAATAGAGTTCAATATGAAACCATAGCAATTTGATTCACTCAAAACGGATTTAAAATGAAGAAGTTATGGGTAAAACAAGATTGGATAATTTTTCTCATTTTAGCTACGTGAATATTAGTTATATTAATTGATTTCGTTGCGAGGTTTTGACCTCTATATGAGACGTTTTTCAAAGACTGCATTCATTTTTAAACAAACCATAACCTTTATTTCATCAATAAAGGTTTAAAAAGCTTTACGTAGATTATCAAATAATGATAATCTAATATATCCTGTTTACACACGACCATTACATAATGGTTTACAATACAAATATGTTACAACAAAATAAGTTTCTTGAATGCAGTTTTTACACAATATCATACAAGCATGGACTCCAAATCTTGTCCTTATTTAAGTATGCGACAGCGGAAGCTCTTAATAATCACCTGAGAATAAACATGCTTAAAACGTCAACAAAAATGTTGGTGAGTTATAGGTTTAACCTATATATATCAAATCGTAACAATAGACCACAAGATTTCATATTTCAATACACATCCCATACATAGAGATAAAAATCATTCATATGGTGAACACCTGGTAACCGACAATAACAAGATGCATATATAAGAATATCCCCATCATTCCGGGACACCCTTCGGATATGATATAAATTTCGAAGTACTAAAGCATCCGGTACTTTGGATGGGGTTTGTTAGGCCCAATAGATCTATCTTTAGGATTCGCGTCAATTAGGGTGTCTGTTCCCTAATTCTTAGATTACCAGACTTAATAAAAAGGGGCATATTCGATTTCGATAATTCAACCATAGAATGTAGTTTCACGTACTTGTGTCTATTTTGTAAATCATTTATAAAACCTGCATGTATTCTCATCCCAAAAATATTAGATTTTAAAAGTGGGACTATAACTCACTTTCACAGATTTTTACTTCGTCGGGAAGTAAGACTTGGCCACTGGTTGATTCACGAACCTATAACAATATATACATATATATCAAAGTATGTTCAAAATATATTTACAACACTTTTAATATATTTTGATGTTTTAAGTTTATTAAGTCAGCTGTCCTCGTTAGTAACCTACAACTAGTTGTCCACAGTTAGATGTACAGAAATAAATCGATAAATATTATCTTGAATCAATCCACGACCCAGTGTATACGTATCTCAGTATTGATCACAACTCAAACTATATATATTTTGGAATCAACCTCAACCCTGTATAGCTAACTCCAACATTCACATATAGAGTGTCTATGGTTGTTCCGAAATATATATAGATGTGTCGACATGATAGGTCGAAACATTGTATACGTGTCTATGGTATCTCAAGATTACATAATATATAATACAAGTTGATTAAGTTATGGTTGGAATAGATTTGTTACCAATTTTCACGTAGCTAAAATGAGAAAAATTATCCAATCTTGTTTTACCCATAACTTCTTCATTTTAAATCCGTTTTGAGTGAATCAAATTGCTATGGTTTCATATTGAACTCTATTTTATGAATCTAAACAAAAAAAGTATAGGTTTCTAGTCGGAAAAATAAGTTACAAGTCGTTTTTGTAAAGGTAGTCATTTCAGTCGAAAGAACGACGTCTAGATGACCATTTTAGAAAACATACTTCCACTTTGAGTTTAACCATAATTTTTGGATATAGTTTCATGTTCATAATAAAAATCATTTTCTCAGAATAACAACTTTTAAATCAAAGTTTATCATAGTTTTTAATTAACTAACCCAAAACAGCCCGCGGTGTTACTAAGACGGCGTAAATCCGGTTTTACGGTGTTTTTCGTGTTTCCAGGTTTTAAATCATTAAGTTAGCATATCATATAGATATAGAACATGTGTTTAGTTGATTTTAAAAGTCAAGTTAGAAGGATTAACTTTTGTTTGCGAAATAGTTTAGAATTAACTAAACTATGTTCTAGTGATTACAAGTTTAAACCTTCGAATAAGATAGCTTTATATGTATGAATCGAATGATGTTATGAACATCATTACTACCTTAAGTTCCTTGGATGAACCTACTGGAAAAGAGAAAAATGGATCTAGCTTCAATGGATCCTTGGATGGCTCAAAGTTCTTGAAGCAAAATCATGACACGAAAACAAGTTCAAGTAAGATCATCACTTGAAATAAGATTGTTATAGTTATAGAAATTGAACCAAAGTTTGAATATGATTATTACCTTGTATTAGAATGATAACCTACTGTAAGAAACAAAGATTTCTTGAGGTTGGATGATCACCTTACAAGATTGGAAGTGAGCTAGCAAACTTGAAAGTATTCTTGATTTTATGAAACTAGAACTTTTGGAATTTATGAAGAACACTTAGAACTTGAAGATAGAACTTGAGAGAGTTCAATTAGATGAAGAAAATTGAAGAATGAAAGTGTTTGTAGGTGTTTTTGGTCGTTGGTGTATGGATTAGATATAAAGGATATGTAATTTTGTTTTCATGTAAATAAGTCATGAATGATTACTCATATTTTTGTAATCTTATGAGATATTTCATGCTAGTTGCCAAATGATGGTTCCCACATGTGTTAGGTGACTCACATGGGCTGCTAAGAGCTGATCATTGGAGTGTATATACCAATAGTACATACATCTAAAAGCTGTGTATTGTACGAGTACGAATACGGGTGCATACGAGTAGAATTGTTGATGAAACTGAACGAGAATGTAATTGTAAGCATTTTTGTTAAGTAGAAGTATTTTGATAAGTGTATTGAAGTCTTTCAAAAGTGTATAAATACATATTAAAACACTACATGTATATACATTTTAACTGAGTCGTTAAGTCATCGTTAGTCGTTACATGTAAGTGTTGTTTTGAAACCTTTAGGTTAACGATCTTGTTAAATGTTGTTAACCCAATGTTTATAATAACAAAAGAGATTTTAAATTATTATATTATCATGATATTATGATGTACGAATATCTCTTAATATGATATATATACATTAAATGTCGTTACAACGATAAACGTTACATATATGTCTCGTTTCAAAATCATTAAGTTAGTAGTCTTGTTTTTACATATGTAGTTCATTGTTAATATAATTAATGATATGTTTACTTATCATAATATCATGTTAACTATATATATAACCATATATATGTCATCATATAGTTTTTTTTTTACAAGTTTTAACGTTCGTGAATCACCGGTCAACTTGGGTGGTCAATTGTCTATATGAAATCTATTTCAATTAATCAAGTCTTAACAAGTTTGATTGCTTAACATGTTGGAAACATTTAATCATGTAAACATCAATCTCAATTAATATATATAAACATGGAAAAGTTCGGGTCACTACAGTACCTACCCGTTAAATAAATTTCGTCCCGAAATTTTAAGCTGTTGAAGGTGTTGACGAATCTTCTGGAAATAGATGCGGGTATTTCATCTTCATCTGATCTTCACGCTCCCAGGTGAACTCGGGTCCTCTACGAGCATTCCATCGAACATTAACAATTGGTATCTTGTTTTGCTTAAGTCTTTTAACCTCACGATCCATTATTTCGACGGGTTCTTCGATGAATTGGAGTTTTTCGTTGATTTGGATTTCATCTAACGGAATAGTGAGATCTTCTTTAGCAAAACATTTCTTCAAATTCGAGACGTGGAAAGTGTTATGTACAGCCGCGAGTTGTTGAGGTAACTCAAGTCGGTAAGCTACTGGTCCGACACGATCAATAATCTTGAATGGTCCAATATACCTTGGATTTAATTTCCCTCGTTTACCAAATCGAACAACGCCTTTCCAAGGTGAAACTTTAAGCATGACCATCTCTCCAATTTCAAATTCTATATCTTTTCTTTTAATGTCAGCGTAGCTCTTTTGTCGACTTTGGGCGGTTTTCAACCGTTGTTGAATTTGGATGATCTTCTCGGTAGTTTCTTGTATAATCTCCGGACCCGTAATCTGTCTATCCCCCACCTCACTCCAACAAATCGGAGACCTGCACTTTCTACCATAAAGTGCTTCAAACGGCGCCATCTCAATGCTTGAATGGTAGCTGTTGTTGTAGGAAAATTCTGCTAACGGTAGATGTCGATCCCAACTGTTTCCGAAATCAATAACACATGCTCGTAGCATGTCTTCAAGCGTTTGTATCGTCCTTTCGCTCTGCCCATCAGTTTGTGGATGATAGGCAGTACTCATGTCTAGACGAGTTCCTAATGCTTGCTGTAATGTCTGCCAGAATCTTGAAATAAATCTGCCATCCCTATCAGAGATAATAGAGATTGGTATTCCATGTCTGGAGACGACTTCCTTCAAATACAGTCGTGCTAACTTCTCCATCTTGTCATCTTCTCTTATTGGTAGGAAGTGTGCTGATTTGGTGAGACGATCAACTATTACCCAAATACTATCAAAACCACTTGCAGTCCTTGGCAATTTAGTGATGAAATCCATGGTAATGTTTTCCCATTTCCATTCCGGGATTTCGGGTTGTTGAAGTAAACCTGATGGTTTCTGATGCTCAGCTTTGACCTTAGAACACGTCAAACATTCTCCTACGTATTTAGCAACATCGGCTTTCATACCCGGCCACCAAAAATGTTTCTTGAGATCCTTGTACATCTTCCCCGTTCCAGGATGTATTGAGTATCTGGTTTTATGAGCTTCTCTAAGTACCATTTCTCTCATATCTCCAAATTTTGGTACCCAAATCCTTTCAGCCCTATACCGGGTTCTGTCTTCCCGAATATTAAGATGTTTCTCCGATCCTTTGGGTATTTCATCCTTTAAATTTCCCTCTTTTAAAACTCCTTGTTGCGCCTCCTTTATTTGAGTAGTAATGTTATTATGAATCATTATATTCATAGATTTTACTCGAATGGGTTCTCTATCCTTCCTGCTCAAGGCATCGGCTACCACATTTGCCTTCCCCGGGTGGTAACGAATCTCAAAATCGTAATCATTCAATAATTCAATCCACCTACGCTGCCTCATATTCAGTTGTTTCTGATTAAATATGTGTTGAAGACTTTTGTGGTCGGTATATATAATACTTTTGACCCCATATAAGTAGTGCCTCCAAGTCTTTAATGCAAAAACAACCGCGCCTAATTCCAAATCATGCGTCGTATAATTTTGTTCGTGAATCTTCAATTGTCTAGACGCATAAGCAATCACCTTCGTTCGTTGCATTAATACACAACCGAGACCTTGCTTTGATGCGTCACAATAAATCACAAAATCATCATTCCCTTCAGGCAATGACAATATAGGTGCCGTAGTTAGCTTTTTCTTCAATAACTGAAACGCTTTCTCTTGTTCATCATTCCATTCAAATTTCTTCCCTTTATGCGTTAATGCAGTCAAGGGTTTTGCTATTCTGGAAAAGTCTTTATGATAAGTTGATATTAAGTATTTATTATAATATGGTATTTAATATATGGTATTAGTATCATATATTATAAATTATATTAAGATTTTAAATTATGTTATAATGAAAGTGATATAATTAATAATTATTTAATATCATTATATTAATATATTCATCAAATTAAAATAATATTATAATATTAAAATTATAATTGATTAATTGAAATATCATTAAGTATATTATAATTACATATTTAATATATTATTTTAATTATAATATTATAATTTGGTACGGAATGATTATAATGTTCTAAGCATGAAGGAACGTGATAGCACGATTTGATTTTCAAATTTATCAACATCACGGAAGATAGAACCATCAAGAATACATTTTCTTGATTTGTTACGGAGTTAAGTAGGATGAAAGAGTTATGTAACATGGCACATGATGACGTTATGATCTGTGAATCATCACGTTTCATTTAGAAACTCAGCATGACTTACTGTAATATAATCACGTTGATCAAGTGTCATTATATTATACTAACTCATGCATCAGTTCCCATCATTACTACAATAACATTCATATTTTAAGCTTGAAAATTTACAGAATATAGAAACTATAGTTTCTATATGATGTAATACTGATAGCACGAAAAGATTAATGATTTCAGATAAGAATAGTTATAAAAATATCTCCAGAAATATGGAGGATATTTATAATGAAAGGTACGATAATATCTCAGAATATCTAAGATCAGAGGATGATAGAAACTATTGTCTGCAAGGGTTTAGAGTAAGGAGCAAGTTATTCACTATAGACTTTAGCAGACATTGAATTATTTGGATTCTTTGAAGTCAAACTTATTCTTTGTGATTTATCCACGGCTTTCTTCATAGTTTCGCATAATCTGCTTTTCGGTACTATATTTTCTATTGAATGTTTCCAATATATTGATACACAGGAAGCACGAAGAGGTATATAATTTCGGACGAGAATATTTATGAAAATATCCTCAGAAATATCAAAGATATTGATGATGATATTTTGGAATTTCTAAGTTCGACGGTTGATGGAGAAAGATTTTCCGCAAGATTTTAACATGACTTCGGAGCAAGATATTCTCTAAAGATTTCAACGGATCCAGAATTACCTGAATCCTTTGAATATAGGATTTGGTCCTTGTATTTGTCCTTGGTCTCCTTCATGGGTAACTCAATATGTTTTTCAATACCCAATTTTCTATCGAGCGTTCCTAACACTCCTTTCTTTATCATCAAACTTTTGTCCGTTTAGACCATCTACCATTTTTCCGTTTCCTCTGCATTTAATGCTATGATATCTGAATCATCGGTTATTAATCCGAGGTGGTTTCAGGAGAATTGTGTTTTTAGATGATTAAACGCTGATGGTAATATGATGGAATATGAAAGGTTACCTGGTAACAATAAAAGAGCACGCGTATATATAAACGTTATAATAAGGTTGTTTCGTACGAAAAGTCGAAGTTGACTTGTTGGAGCTGTGACAAAATTGGCTAATTTTGAAAAGGGATCGCAAAGTTGTTTTTGTTAATAAATGCCAAAGGATCTGACGCGGCTATGTGTTGAACTTTTACTCAATTGCCGAGAGTTTCTCAGGTGCATAACTATATGCATAAATCTTTCCTTCCGTAGATGAAGTGCGGTTGATTCATCCTATCGATTGAGGTGTTTTCAAGAATCATGAAAGGTTTGAACGCAGAATGTAATCGTGAAGATACAAATGAGGTTTAAGACGAAATCAAGTGAACCAGTTGGGACAAGATTGACTAAGGCACTTCATTGGTATTATATTAAGTATATTTCTATATTATAATTAATTACAACAACTTTTAAAACTTAACATTAAAATGTATTTCTTATATTGTATAATATTTAATAATATTATAGTTAATATATATTCCACGGTGATGTGCTTGGTTGAATGTAATATATTAATAAATTAGTATAAATTATCAAGTAAATATATATTATGAAAATTTTTAATCTATTTAAATGTTTGTTTTTACATATAAATATTTACTTGATTTCGTTGCGAGGTTTTGACCTCTATATGAGACGTTTTTCAAAGACTGCATTCATTTTTAAACAAACCATAACCTTTATTTCATCAATAAAGGTTTAAAACGCTTTACGTAGATTATCAAATAATGATAATCTAAAATATCCTGTTTACACACGACCATTACATAATGGTTTACAATACAAATATGTTACAACAAAATAAGTTTCTTGAATGCAGTTTTTACACAATATCATACAAGCATGGACTCCAAATCTTGTCCTTATTTAAGTATGTGACAGCGGAAGCTCTTAATAATCACCTGAGAATAAACATGCTTAAAACGTCAACAAAAATGTTGGTGAGTTATAGGTTTAACCTATATATATCAAATCGTAACAATAGACCACAAGATTTCATATTTCAATACACATCCCATACATAGAGATAAAAATCATTCATATGGTGAACACCTGGTAACCGACAATAACAAGATGCATATATAAGAATATCCCCATCATTCCGGGACACCCTTCGGATATGATATAAATTTCGAAGTACTAAAGCATCCGGTACTTTGGATGGGGTTTGTTAGGCCCAATAGATCTATCTTTAGGATTCGCGTCAATTAGGGTGTCTGTTCCCTAATTCTTAGATTACCAGACTTAATAAAAAGGGGCATATTCGATTTCGATAATTCAACCATAGAATGTAGTTTCACGTACTTGTGTCTATTTTGTAAATCATTTATAAAACCTGCATGTATTCTCATCCCAAAAATATTAGATTTTAAAAGTGGGACTATAACTCACTTTCACAGATTTTTACTTCGTCGGGAAGTAAGACTTGGCCACTGGTTGATTCACGAACCTATAACAATATATACATATATATCAAAGTATGTTCAAAATATATTTACAACACTTTTAATATATTTTGATGTTTTAAGTTTATTAAGTCAGCTGTCCTCGTTAGTAACCTACAACTAGTTGTCCACAGTTAGATGTACAGAAATAAATCGATAAATATTATCTTGAATCAATCCACGACCCAGTGTATACGTATCTCAGTATTGATCACAACTCAAACTATATATATTTTGGAATCAACCTCAACCCTGTATAGCTAACTCCAACATTCACATATAGAGTGTCTATGGTTGTTCCGAAATATATATAGATGTGTCGACATGATAGGTCGAAACATTGTATACGTGTCTATGGTATCTCAAGATTACATAATATATAATACAAGTTGATTAAGTTATGGTTGGAATAGATTTGTTACCAATTTTCACGTAGCTAAAATGAGAAAAATTATCCAATCTTGTTTTACCCATAACTTCTTCATTTTAAATCCGTTTTGAGTGAATCAAATTGCTATGGTTTCATATTGAACTCTATTTTATGAATCTAAACAAAAAAAGTATAGGTTTATAGTCGGAAAAATAAGTTACAAGTCGTTTTTGTAAAGGTAGTCATTTCAGTCGAAAGAACGACGTCTAGATGACCATTTTAGAAAACATACTTCCACTTTGAGTTTAACCATAATTTTTGGATATAGTTTCATGTTCATAATAAAAATCATTTTCTCAGAATAACAACTTTTAAATCAAAGTTTATCATAGTTTTTAATTAACTAACCCAAAACAGCCCGCGGTGTTACTACGACGGCGTAAATCCGGTTTTATGGTGTTTTTCGTGTTTCCAGGTTTTAAATCATTAAGTTAGCATATCATATAGATATAGAACATGTGTTTAGTTGATTTTAAAAGTCAAGTTAGAAGGATTAACTTTTGTTTGCGAACAAGTTTAGAATTAACTAAACTATGTTCTAGTGATTACAAGTTTAAACCTTCGAATAAGATAGCTTTATATGTATGAATTGAATGATGTTATGAACATCATTACTACCTTAAGTTCCTTGGATGAACCTACTGGAAAAGATAAAAATGGATCTAGCTTCAATGGATCCTTGGATGGCTCAAAGTTCTTGAAGCAAAATCATGACACGAAAACAAGTTCAAGTAAGATCATCACTTGAAATAAGATTGTTATAGTTATAGAAATTGAACCAAAGTTTGAATATGATTATTACCTTGTATTAGAATGATAACCTACTGTAAGAAACAAAGATTTCTTGAGGTTGGATGATCACCTTACAAGATTGGAAGTGAGCTAGCAAACTTGAAAGTATTCTTGATTTTATGAAACTAGAACTTTTGGAATTTATGAAGAACACTTAGAACTTGAAGATAGAACTTGAGAGAGTTCAATTAGATGAAGAAAATTGAAGAATGAAAGTGTTTGTAGGTGTTTTTGGTCGTTGGTGTATGGATTAGATATAAAGGATATGTAATTTTGTTTTCATGTAAATAAGTCATGAATGATTACTCATATTTTTGTAATCTTATGAGATATTTCATGCTAGTTGCCAAATGATGGTTCCCACATGTGTTAGGTGACTCACATGGGCTGCTAAGAGCTGATCATTGGAGTGTATATACCAATAGTACATACATCTAAAAGCTGTGTATTGTACGAGTACGAATACGGGTGCATACGAGTAGAATTGTTGATGAAACTGAACGAGAATGTAATTGTAAGCATTTTTGTTAAGTAGAAGTATTTTGATAAGTGTATTGAAGTCTTTCAAAAGTGTATAAATACATATTAAAACACTACATGTATATACATTTTAACTGAGTCGTTAAGTCATCGTTAGTCGTTACATGTAAGTGTTGTTTTGAAACCTTTAGGTTAACGATCTTGTTAAATGTTGTTAACCCAATGTTTATAATAACAAAAGAGATTTTAAATTATTATATTATTATGATATTATGATGTACGAATATCTCTTAATATGATATATATACATTAAATGTCGTTACAACGATAAACGTTACATATATGTCTCGTTTCAAAATCATTAAGTTAGTAGTCTTGTTTTTACATATGTAGTTCATTGTTAATATAATTAATGATATGTTTACTTATCATAATATCATGTTAACTATATATATAACCATATATATGTCATCATATAGTTTTTTACAAGTTTTAACGTTCGTGAATCACCGGTCAACTTGGGTGGTCAATTGTCTATATGAAACCTATTTCAATTAATCAAGTCTTAACAAGTTTGATTGCTTAACATGTTGGAAACATTTAATCATGTAAACATCAATCTCAGTTAATATATATAAACATGGAAAAGTTCGGGTCACTACAGTACCTACCCGTTAAATAAATTTCGCCCCGAAATTTTAAGCTGTTGAAGGTGTTGACGAATCTTCTGGAAATAGATGCGGGTATTTCTTCTTCATCTGATCTTCACGCTCCCAGGTGAACTCGGGTCCTCTACGAGCATTCCATCGAACCTTAACAATTGGTATCTTGTTTTGCTTAAGTCTTTTAACCTCACGATCCATTATTTCGACGGGTTCTTCGATGAATTGAAGTTTTTCGTTGATTTGGATTTCATCTAACGGAATAGTGAGATCTTCTTTAGCAAAACATTTCTTTAAATTCGAGACGTGGAAAGTGTTATGTACAGCCGCGAGTTGTTGAGGTAACTCTAGTCGGTAAGCTACTGGTCCGACACGATCAATAATCTTGAATGGTCCAATATACCTTGGATTTAATTTCCCTCGTTTACCAAATCGAACAACGCCTTTCCAAGGTGCAACTTTAAGCATGACCATCTCTCCAATTTCAAATTCTATATCTTTTCTTTTAATGTCAGCGTAGCTCTTTTGTCGACTTTGGGCGGTTTTCAACCGTTGTTGAATTTGGATGATCTTCTCGGTAGTTTCTTGTATAATCTCCGGACCCGTAATCTGTCTATCCCCCACTTCACTCCAACAAATCGGAGACCTGCACTTTCTACCATAAAGTGCTTCAAACGGCGCCATCTCAATGCTTGAATGGTAGCTGTTGTTGTAGGAAAATTCTGCTAACGGTAGATGTCGATCCCAACTGTTTCCGAAATCAATAACACAAGCTCGTAGCATGTCTTCAAGCGTTTGTATCGTCCTTTCGCTCTGCCCATCAGTTTGTGGATGATAGGCAGTACTCATGTCTAGACGAGTTCCTAATGCTTGCTGTAATGTCTGCCAGAATCTTGAAATAAATCTGCCATCCCTATCAGAGATAATAGAGATTGGTATTCCATGTCTGGAGATGACTTCCTTCAAATACAGTCGTGCTAACTTCTCCATCTTGTCATCTTCTCTTATTGGTAGGAAGTGTGCGGATTTGGTGAGACGATCAACTATTACCCAAATAGTATCAAAACCACTTGCAGTCCTTGGCAATTTAGTGATGAAATCCATGGTAATGTTTTCCCATTTCCATTCCGGGATTTCGGGTTGTTGAAGTAGACCTGATGGTTTCTGATGCTCAGCTTTGACCTTAGAACACGTCAAACATTCTCCTACGTATTTAGCAACATCGGCTTTCATACCCGGCCACCAAAAATGTTTCTTGAGATCCTTGTACATCTTCCCCGTTCCAGGATGTATTGAGTATCTGGTTTTATGAGCTTCTCTAAGTACCATTTCTCTCATATCTCCAAATTTTGGTACCCAAATCCTTTCAGCCCTATACCGGCTTCCGTCTTCCCGAATATTAAGATGCTTCTCCGATCCTTTGGGTATTTCATCCTTTAAATTTCCCTCTTTTAAAACTCCTTGTTGCGCCTCCTTTATTTGAGTAGTAATGTTATTATGAATCATTATATTCATAGATTTTACTCGAATGGGTTCTCTGTCCTTCCTGCTCAAGGCATCGGCTACCACATTTGCCTTCCCCGGGTGGTAACGAATCTCAAAGTCGTAATCATTCAATAATTCAATCCACCTACGCTGCCTCATATTCAGTTGTTTCTGATTAAATATGTGTTGAAGACTTTTGTGGTCGGTATATATAATACTTTTGACCCCATATAAGTAGTGCCTCCAAGTCTTTAATGCAAAAACAACCGCGCCTAATTCCAAATCATGCGTCGTATAATTTTGTTCGTGAATCTTCAATTGTCTAGACGCATAAGCAATCACCTTCGTTCGTTGCATTAATACACAACCGAGACCTTGCTTTGATGCATCACAATAAATCACAACTATTTCTTTATTAACTAATTATTGATTAAGATATTATACAACATACCATCTTATTAATTAAAAATTATATATGTTAAAATTATGTACATATTTAAATATTAATAAATTATAATATTGTATTACTATAAGTGTTATAACTATTTAATAGAAATATATGTATATTAAGTTAAAAATTATCAATATTATTTATAAGTTAAATTAAACATAATATTAAATATTTAAATATAATTAAGAATTTACAAATATTGGAGAGATGGTCATGCTTAAAGTTGCACCTTGGAAAGGCGTTGTTCGATTTGGTAAACGAGGGAAATTAAATCCAAGGTATATTGGACCATTCAAGATTATTGATCGTGTCGGACCAGTAGCTTACCGACTAGAGTTACCTCAACAACTCGCGGCTGTACATAACACTTTCCACGTCTCGAATTTAAAGAAATGTTTTGCTAAAGAAGATCTCACTATTCCGTTAGATGAAATCCAAATCAACGAAAAACTTCAATTCATCGAAGAACCCGTCGAAATAATGGATCGTGAGGTTAAAAGACTTAAGCAAAACAAGATACCAATTGTTAAGGTTCGATGGAATGCTCGTAGAGGACCCGAGTTCACCTGGGAGCGTGAAGATCAGATGAAGAAGAAATACCCGCATCTATTTCCAGAAGATTCGTCAACACCTTCAACAGCTTAAAATTTCGGGGCGAAATTTATTTAACGGGTAGGTACTGTAGTGACCCGAACTTTTCCATGTTTATATATATTAACTGAGATTGATGTTTACATGATTAAATGTTTCCAACATGTTAAGCAATCAAACTTGTTAAGACTTGATTAATTGAAATAGGTTTCATATAGACAATTGACCACCCAAGTTGACCGGTGATTCACGAACGTTAAAACTTGTAAAAAACTATATGATGACATATATATGGTTATATATATAGTTAACATGATATTATGATAAGTAAACATATCATTAATTATATTAACAATGAACTACATATGTAAAAACAAGACTACTAACTTAATGATTTTGAAACGAGACATATATGTAACGTTTATCGTTGTAACGACATTTAATGTATATATATCATATTAAGAGATATTCGTACATCATAATATCATAATAATATAATAATTTAAAATCTCTTTTGTTATTATAAACATTGGGTTAACAACATTTAACAAGATCGTTAACCTAAAGGTTTCAAAACAACACTTACATGTAACGACTAACGATGACTTAACGACTCAGTTAAAATGTATATACATGTAGTGTTTTAATATGTATTTATACACTTTTGAAAGACTTCAATACACTTATCAAAATACTTCTACTTAACAAAAATGCTTACAATTACATTCTCGTTCAGTTTCATCAACAATTCTACTCGTATGCACCCGTATTCGTACTCGTACAATACACAGCTTTTAGATGTATGTACTATTGGTATATACACTCCAATGATCAGCTCTTAGCAGCCCATGTGAGTCACCTAACACATGTGGGAACCATCATTTGGCAACTAGCATGAAATATCTCATAAGATTACAAAAATATGAGTAATCATTCATGACTTATTTACATGAAAACAAAATTACATATCCTTTATATCTAATCCATACACCAACGACCAAAAACACCTACAAACACTTTCATTCTTCAATTTTCTTCATCTAATTGAACTCTCTCAAGTTCTATCTTCAAGTTCTAAGTGTTCTTCATAAATTCCAAAAGTTCTAGTTTCATAAAATCAAGAATACTTTCAAGTTTGCTAGCTCACTTCCAATCTTGTAAGGTGATCATCCAACCTCAAGAAATCTTTGTTTCTTACAGTAGGTTATCATTCTAATACAAGGTAATAATCATATTCAAACTTTGGTTCAATTTCTATAACTATAACAATCTTATTTCAAGTGATGATCTTACTTGAACTTGTT
Organism: Rutidosis leptorrhynchoides; assembly: GCF_046630445.1. Taxonomy (NCBI): domain Eukaryota; kingdom Viridiplantae; phylum Streptophyta; class Magnoliopsida; order Asterales; family Asteraceae; genus Rutidosis; species Rutidosis leptorrhynchoides. The sequence continues at coordinate 555,192,723 of NC_092336.1, read as the reverse complement.
TTCGTGTCATGATTTTGCTTCAAGAACTTTGAGCCATCCAAGGATCCATTGAAGCTAGATCCATTTTTATCTTTTCCAGTAGGTTCATCCAAGGAACTTAAGGTAGTAATGATGTTCATAACATCATTCAATTCATACATATAAAGCTATCTTATTCGAAGGTTTAAACTTGTAATCACTAGAACATAGTTTAGTTAATTCTAAACTTGTTCGCAAACAAAAGTTAATCCTTCTAACTTGACTTTTAAAATCAACTAAACACATGTTCTATATCTATATGATATGCTAACTTAATGATTTAAAACCTGGAAACACGAAAAACACCATAAAACCGGATTTACGCCGTCGTAGTAACACCGCGGGCTGTTTTGGGTTAGTTAATTAAAAACTATGATAAACTTTGATTTAAAAGTTGTTATTCTGAGAAAATGATTTTTATTATGAACATGAAACTATATCCAAAAATTATGGTTAAACTCAAAGTGGAAGTATGTTTTCTAAAATGGTCATCTAGACGTCGTTCTTTCGACTGAAATGACTACCTTTACAAAAACGACTTGTAACTTATTTTTCCGACTATAAACCTATACTTTTTTTGTTTAGATTCATAAAATAGAGTTCAATATGAAACCATAGCAATTTGATTCACTCAAAACGGATTTAAAATGAAGAAGTTATGGGTAAAACAAGATTGGATAATTTTTCTCATTTTAGCTACGTGAAAATTGGTAACAAATCTATTCCAACCATAACTTAATCAACTTGTATTATATATTATGTAATCTTGAGATACCATAGACACGTATACAATGTTTCGACCTATCATGTCGACACATCTATATATATTTCGGAACAACCATAGACACTCTATATGTGAATGTTGGAGTTAGCTATACAGGGTTGAGGTTGATTCCAAAATATATATAGTTTGAGTTGTGATCAATACTGAGATACGTATACACTGGGTCGTGGATTGATTCAAGATAATATTTATCGATTTATTTCTGTACATCTAACTGTGGACAACTAGTTGTAGGTTACTAACGAGGACAGCTGACTTAATAAACTTAAAACATCAAAATATATTAAAAGTGTTGTAAATATATTTTGAACATACTTTGATATATATGTATATATTGTTATAGGTTCGTGAATCAACCAGTGGCCAAGTCTTACTTCCCGACGAAGTAAAAATCTGTGAAAGTGAGTTATAGTCCCACTTTTAAAATCTAATATTTTTGGGATGAGAATACATGCAGGTTTTATAAATGATTTACAAAATAGACACAAGTACGTGAAACTACATTCTATGGTTGAATTATCGAAATCGAATATGCCCCTTTTTATTAAGTCTGGTAATCTAAGAATTAGGGAACAGACACCCTAATTGACGCGAATCCTAAAGATAGATCTATTGGGCCTAACAAACCCCATCCAAAGTACCGGATGCTTTAGTACTTCGAAATTTATATCATATCCGAAGGGTGTCCCGGAATGATGGGGATATTCTTATATATGCATCTTGTTATTGTCGGTTACCAGGTGTTCACCATATGAATGATTTTTATCTCTATGTATGGGATGTGTATTGAAATATGAAATCTTGTGGTCTATTGTTACGATTTGATATATATAGGTTAAACCTATAACTCACCAACATTTTTGTTGACGTTTTAAGCATGTTTATTCTCAGGTGATTATTAAGAGCTTCCGCTGTCACATACTTAAATAAGGACAAGATTTGGAGTCCATGCTTGTATGATATTGTGTAAAAACTGCATTCAAGAAACTTATTTTGTTGTAACATATTTGTATTGTAAACCATTATGTAATGGTCGTGTGTAAACAGGATATTTTAGATTATCATTATTTGATAATCTACGTAATCATTCATATGGTGAACACCTGGTAACCGACAATAACAAGATGCATATATAAGAATATCCCCATCATTCCGGGACACCCTTCGGATATGATATAAATTTCGAAGTACTAAAGCATCCGGTACTTTGGATGGGGTTTGTTAGGCCCAATAGATCTATCTTTAGGATTCGCGTCAATTAGGGTGTCTGTTCCCTAATTCTTAGATTACCAGACTTAATAAAAAGGGGCATATTCGATTTCGATAATTCAACCATAGAATGTAGTTTCACGTACTTGTGTCTATTTTGTAAATCATTTATAAAACCTGCATGTATTCTCATCCCAAAAATATTAGATTTTAAAAGTGGGACTATAACTCACTTTCACAGATTTTTACTTCGTCGGGAAGTAAGACTTGGCCACTGGTTGATTCACGAACCTATAACAATATATACATATATATCAAAGTATGTTCAAAATATATTTACAACACTTTTAATATATTTTGATGTTTTAAGTTTATTAAGTCAGCTGTCCTCGTTAGTAACCTACAACTAGTTGTCCACAGTTAGATGTACAGAAATAAATCGATAAATATTATCTTGAATCAATCCACGACCCAGTGTATACGTATCTCAGTATTGATCACAACTCAAACTATATATATTTTGGAATCAACCTCAACCCTGTATAGCTAACTCCAACATTCACATATAGAGTGTCTATGGTTGTTCCGAAATATATATAGATGTGTCGACATGATAGGTCGAAACATTGTATACGTGTCTATGGTATCTCAAGATTACATAATATACAACACAAGTTGATTAAGTTATGGTTGGAATAGATAATATTTTATATATGCCCCTTTAAACATTAAATATTGTTGATAAATAGATTTAAAAATATTAACGACTAGAGTTACCTCAACAACTCGCGGCTGTACATAACACTTTCCACGTCTCGAATTTAAAGAAATGTTTTTCTAAAGAAGATCTCACTATTCCGTTAGATGAAATCCAAATCAACGAAAAACTTCAATTCATCGAAGAACCCGTCGAAATAATGGATCGTGAGGTTAAAAGACTTAAGCAAAACAAGATACCAATTGTTAAAGTTCGATGGAATGCTCGTAGAGGACCTGAGTTCACCTGGGAGCGTGAAGATCAGATGAAGAAGAAATACCCGCATCTATTTCCAGAAGATTCGTCAACACCTTCAACAGCTTAAAATTTCGGGACGAAATTTATTTAACGGGTAGGTACTGTAGTGACCCGAACTTTTCCATGTTTATATATATTAATTGAGATTGATATTTACATGATTAAATGTTTCCAACATGTTAAGCAATCAAACTTGTTAAGACTTGATTAATTGAAATAGGTTTCATATAGACAATTGACCACCCAAGTTCACCGGTGATTCACGAACGTTAAAACTTGTAAAAACTATATGATGACATATATATGGTTATATATATAGTTAACATTATATTATGATAAGTAAACATATCATTAAGTATATTAACAATGAACTACATATGTAAAAACAAGACTACTAACTTAATGATTTTGAAGCGAGACATATATGTAACGATTATCGTTGTAACGACATTTAATGTATATATATCATATTAAGAGATATTCGTACATCATAATATCATGATAATATAATAATTTAAAATCTCTTTTGATATTATAAACATTGGGTTAACAACATTTAACAAGATCGTTAACCTAAAGGTTTCAAAACAACATTTACATGTAACGACTAACGATGACTTAACGACTCAGTTAAAATGTATATACATGTAGTGTTTTAATATGTATTTATACACTTTTGAAAGACTTCAATACACTTATCAAAATACTTCTACTTAACAAAAATGCTTACAATTACATCCTCGTTCAGTTTCATCAACAATTCTACTCGTATGCACCCGTATTCGTACTCGTACAATACACAGCTTTTAGATGTATGTACTATTGGTATATACACTCCAATGATCAGCTCTTAGCAGCCCATGTGAGTCACCTAACACATGTGGGAACCATCATTTGGCAACTAGCATGAAATATCTCATAAAATTACAAAAATATGAGTAATCATTCATGACTTATTTACATGAAAACAAAATTACATATCCTTTATATCTAATCCATACACCAACGACCAAAAACACCTACAAACACTTTCATTCTTCAATTTTATTCATCTAATTGATCTCTCTCAAGTTCTATCTTCAAGTTCTAAGTGTTCTTCATAAACTCCAAAAGTTCTAGTTTCATAAAATCAAGAATACTTTCAAGTTTGCTAGCTCACTTCCAATCTTGTAAGGTGATCATCCAACCTCAAGAAATCTTTGTTTCTTACAGTAGGTTATCATTCTAATACAAGGTAATAATCATATTCAAACTTTGGTTCAATTTCTATAACTATAACAATCTTATTTCAAGTGATGATCTTACTTGAACTTGTTTTCGTGTCATGATTCTGCTTCAAGAACTTCGAGCCATCCAAGGATCCATTGAAGCTAGATCCATTTTTCTCTTTTCCAGTAGATTTATCCAAGGAACTTAAGGTAGTAATGATGTTCATAACATCATTCGATTCATACATATAAAGCTATCTTATTCGAAGGTTTAAATTTGTAATCACTAGAACATAGTTTAGTTAATTCTAAACTTGTTCGCAAACAAAAGTTAATCCTTCTAACTTGACTTTTAAAATCAACTAAACACATGTTCTATATCTATATGATATGCTAACTTAATGATTTAAAACCTGGAAACACGAAAAACACTGTAAAACCGAATTTACGCCGTCGTAGTAACACCGCGGGCTGTTTTGGGTTAGTTAATTAAAAACTATGATAAACTTTGATTTTAAAGTTGTTATTCTGAGAAAATGATTTTTATTATGAACATGAAACTATATCCAAAAATTATGATTAAACTCAAAGTGGAAGTATGTTTTCTAAAATGGTCATCTAGACGTCGTTCTTTCGACTGAAATGACTACCTTTACAAAAATGACTTGTAACTTATTTTTCCGACTACAAACCTATACTTTTCTGTTTAGATTCATAAAATAGAGTTCAATATGAAACCATATCAATTTGATTCACTCAAAACGGATTTAAAATGAAGAAGTTATGGGTAAAACAAGATTGGATAATTTTTCTCATTTTAGCTACGTGAAAATTGGTAACAAATCTATTCCAACCATAACTTAATCAACTTGTGTTGTATATTATGTAATCTTGAGATACCATAGACACGTATACAATGTTTCGACCTATCATGTCGACACATCTATATATATTTCGGAACAACCATAGACACTCTATATGTGAATGTTGGAGTTAGCTATACAGGGTTGAGGTTGATTCCAAAATATATATAGTTTGAGTTGTGATCAATACTGAGATACGTATACACTGGGTCGTGGATTGATTCAAGATAATATTTATCGATTTATTTCTGTACATCTAACTGTGGACAACTAGTTGTAGGTTACTAACGAGGACAGCTGACTTAATAAACTTAAAACATCAAAATATATTAAAAGTGTTGTAAATATATTTTGAACATACTTTGATATATATGTATATATTGTTATAGGTTCGTGAATCAACCAGTGGCCAAGTCTTACTTCCCGACGAAGTAAAAATCTGTGAAAGTGAGTTATAGTCTCACTTTTAAAATCTAATATTTTTGGGATGAGAATACATGCAGGTTTTATAAATGATTTACAAAATAGACACAAGTACGTGAAACTACATTCTATGGTTGAATTATCGAAATCGAATATGCCCCTTTTTATTAAGTCTGGTAATCTAAGAATTAGGGAACAGACACCCTAATTGACGCGAATCCTAAAGATAGATCTATTGGGCCTAACAAACCCCATCCAAAGTACCGGATGCTTTAGTACTTCGAAATTTATATCATATCCGAAGGGTGTCCCGGAATGATGGGGATATTCTTAAATATGCATCTTGTTAATGTCGGTTACCAGGTGTTCACCATATGAATGATTTTTATCTCTATGTATGGGATGTGTATTGAAATATGAAATCTTGTGGTCTATTATTATGATTTGATAATATATAGGTTAAACCTATAACTCACCAACATTTTTTGTTGACATTTTAAGCATGTTTATTCTCAGGTGATTATTAAGAGCTTCCGCTATCGCATACTTAAATAAGGACGAGATTTGAAGTCCATGCTTGTATGATATTGTGTAAAAACTGCATTCAAGAAACTTTTTTTCGTTGTAACATATTTGTATTGTAAACCATTATGTAATGGTCGTGTGTAAACAGGATATTATAGATTATCATTATTTGATAATCTACGTAAAGCTTTTTAAACCTTTATTGATGAAATAAAGGTTATGGTTTGTTTTAAAATGAATGCAATCTTTGAAAAACGTATATGAGACGTTTTTCAAAGACTGCATTCATTTTTAAACAAACCATAACCTTTATTTCATCAATAAAGGTTTAAAACGCTTTACGTAGATTATCAAATAATGATAATCTAAAATATCCTGTTTACACACGACCATTACATAATGGTTTACAATACAAATATGTTACAACAAAATAAGTTTCTTGAATGCAGTTTTTACACAATATCATACAAGCATGGACTCCAAATCTTGTCCTTATTTAAGTATGTGACAGCGGAAGCTCTTAATAATCACCTGAGAATAAACATGCTTAAAACGTCAACAAAAATGTTGGTGAGTTATAGGTTTAACCTATATATATCAAATCGTAACAATAGACCACAAGATTTCATATTTCAATACACATCCCATACATAGAGATAAAAATCATTCATATGGTGAACACCTGGTAACCGACAATAACAAGATGCATATATAAGAATATCCCCATCATTCCGGGACACCCTTCGGATATGATATAAATTTCGAAGTACTAAAGCATCCGGTACTTTGGATGGGGTTTGTTAGGCCCAATAGATCTATCTTTAGGATTCGCGTCAATTAGGGTGTCTGTTCCCTAATTCTTAGATTACCAGACTTAATAAAAAGGGGCATATTCGATTTCGATAATTCAACCATAGAATGTAGTTTCACGTACTTGTGTCTATTTTGTAAATCATTTATAAAACCTGCATGTATTCTCATCCCAAAAATATTAGATTTTAAAAGTGGGACTATAACTCACTTTCACAGATTTTTACTTCGTCGGGAAGTAAGACTTGGCCACTGGTTGATTCACGAACCTATAACAATATATACATATATATCAAAGTATGTTCAAAATATATTTACAACACTTTTAATATATTTTGATGTTTTAAGTTTATTAAGTCAGCTGTCCTCGTTAGTAACCTACAACTAGTTGTCCACAGTTAGATGTACAGAAATAAATCGATAAATATTATCTTGAATCAATCCACGACCCAGTGTATACGTATCTCAGTATTGATCACAACTCAAACTATATATATTTTGGAATCAACCTCAACCCTGTATAGCTAACTCCAACATTCACATATAGAGTGTCTATGGTTGTTCCGAAATATATATAGATGTGTCGACATGATAGGTCGAAACATTGTATACGTGTCTATGGTATCTCAAGATTACATAATATATAATACAAGTTGATTAAGTTATGGTTGGAATAGATTTGTTACCAATTTTCACGTAGCTAAAATGAGAAAAATTATCCAATCTTGTTTTACCCATAACTTCTTCATTTTAAATCCGTTTTGAGTGAATCAAATTGCTATGGTTTCATATTGAACTCTATTTTATGAATCTAAACAAAAAAAGTATAGGTTTATAGTCGGAAAAATAAGTTACAAGTCGTTTTTGTAAAGGTAGTCATTTCAGTCGAAAGAACGACGTCTAGATGACCATTTTAGAAAACATACTTCCACTTTGAGTTTAACCATAATTTTTGGATATAGTTTCATGTTCATAATAAAAATCATTTTCTCAGAATAACAACTTTTAAATCAAAGTTTATCATAGTTTTTAATTAACTAACCCAAAACAGCCCGCGGTGTTACTACGACGGCGTAAATCCGGTTTTATGGTGTTTTTCGTGTTTCCAGGTTTTAAATCATTAAGTTAGCATATCATATAGATATAGAACATGTGTTTAGTTGATTTTAAAAGTCAAGTTAGAAGGATTAACTTTTGTTTGCGAACAAGTTTAGAATTAACTAAACTATGTTCTAGTGATTACAAGTTTAAACCTTCGAATAAGATAGCTTTATATGTATGAATTGAATGATGTTATGAACATCATTACTACCTTAAGTTCCTTGGATGAACCTACTGGAAAAGATAAAAATGGATCTAGCTTCAATGGATCCTTGGATGGCTCAAAGTTCTTGAAGCAAAATCATGACACGAAAACAAGTTCAAGTAAGATCATCACTTGAAATAAGATTGTTATAGTTATAGAAATTGAACCAAAGTTTGAATATGATTATTACCTTGTATTAGAATGATAACCTACTGTAAGAAACAAAGATTTCTTGAGGTTGGATGATCACCTTACAAGATTGGAAGTGAGCTAGCAAACTTGAAAGTATTCTTGATTTTATGAAACTAGAACTTTTGGAATTTATGAAGAACACTTAGAACTTGAAGATAGAACTTGAGAGAGTTCAATTAGATGAAGAAAATTGAAGAATGAAAGTGTTTGTAGGTGTTTTTGGTCGTTGGTGTATGGATTAGATATAAAGGATATGTAATTTTGTTTTCATGTAAATAAGTCATGAATGATTACTCATATTTTTGTAATCTTATGAGATATTTCATGCTAGTTGCCAAATGATGGTTCCCACATGTGTTAGGTGACTCACATGGGCTGCTAAGAGCTGATCATTGGAGTGTATATACCAATAGTACATACATCTAAAAGCTGTGTATTGTACGAGTACGAATACGGGTGCATACGAGTAGAATTGTTGATGAAACTGAACGAGAATGTAATTGTAAGCATTTTTGTTAAGTAGAAGTATTTTGATAAGTGTATTGAAGTCTTTCAAAAGTTTATAAATACATATTAAAACACTACATGTATATACATTTTAACTGAGTCGTTAAGTCATCGTTAGTCGTTACATGTAAGTGTTGTTTTGAAACCTTTAGGTTAACGATCTTGTTAAATGTTGTTAACCCAATGTTTATAATAACAAAAGAGATTTTAAATTATTATATTATTATGATATTATGATGTACGAATATCTCTTAATATGATATATATACATTAAATGTCGTTACAACGATAAACGTTACATATATGTCTCGTTTCAAAATCATTAAGTTAGTAGTCTTGTTTTTACATATGTAGTTCATTGTTAATATAATTAATGATATGTTTACTTATCATAATATCATGTTAACTATATATATAACCATATATATGTCATCATATAGTTTTTTACAAGTTTTAACGTTCGTGAATCACCGGTCAACTTGGGTGGTCAATTGTCTATATGAAACCTATTTCAATTAATCAAGTCTTAACAAGTTTGATTGCTTAACATGTTGGAAACATTTAATCATGTAAACATCAATCTCAGTTAATATATATAAACATGGAAAAGTTCGGGTCACTACAGTACCTACCCGTTAAATAAATTACATATTAATATATTAATCGGATTCCGACGAGAATTCCGATGATGTTATAGAAATTACCCCAACTGAATTTAAAAAGGCAAAAGAAAATAATAAGGGAAAGGGCATAAAAATAGAGAAATCTAATTCCAACCCCGATGAACTTTATATGTATCGTCAACCCCCGAAGTCCTTAAGTTGTAACAATGACCCGGGAACCTCTAAACCACCAGGTTTTTCTAAACCAATGTGGACAACGACGGCTCGTATTAGGGGAACATCATATATCCCTAGAAACTTGGCAAAACGAACCAAAACCGAAGAAGAAGAAACGAGCGAGTCGGAATAAGATAGTTGTATTCGTGTGGTGTAATATATGTAATATAGTGTTCTTATGCTTTATGTAAAAATTGCTTGTATTAATAAGTATTTTTTTATGAATCTAACTCTTGTCTATTTTACAGTTTAAAAACACAAAATGGATAGACAACCCAATATTTTAAGAGACCTACCCGGAGACATGATTGATGAAATCTTGTCTAGAGTCGGCCAGAATTCTTCGGCACAACTATTTAAGGCGAGATCAGTTTGTAAGATATTCGAAGAACGTTCCAAGAATGTCTTGGTTTATAAGAGACTTTCGTTTGAAAGATGGGGGATATCACATTGGGAAACCCATAAGTTACGATGTGTTTACTTTGACGCATATATTGCGGGGAACCCAAATGCTATTTTACGCAACGGGTTAAGAAATTATTTTGACTCAATATATCCGAATATTGGACTTCGTGATTTAGAAAAAGCGGCTAACATGCAACATAAAGAAGCATGTTATGCTTACGGATTAGTAATGTTCGCTTCTCACCAAAGTGAGAACAAGAACATCGGGCTACAACTATTAAACAAAACGTTTCCACAAGTGACGGAGTCGGTAATTGGGGTAAGAAATGAGGTTTTTAGATTATTACGGGACTGTTGGACATTACGTAACCCTCGTCCCTTTGACGACGTTACAACACGCTGTCTTATCAACGGCCATAACGGTTATGTTGCACAAGACCAAGGATGGGAAGTAGTCCTAGTAAAACCAGAATGCATGACTTGTTTCTGGACGTATGAATTACGTGTCTTTATTGCCTTTGCTGAACGACTTGTGTACTAGCTTGAATTATCTTCACAACTATCTTGTATCAAAGTTATTGTGTACTATATTTCATGCTTTATGTAAAATAAGCGGTATTGTAAGTTTGTAAAATATTGTATAAAAGTTTGAACGCGAAATATTATTATAATCAGTTTTTCATATAGAATTGTAGTAGTTGAATTGTATATTAGCTACTAAGTATGAACTTAACGGGTAGGTACTACCCGAATTTAAACTTATAAAACGCTAATATGAAGAAAAAGCTTTTATAAATGAGTTCATATTATGCTACGAAATACTATTAACTACTCTTAATATTCTGTATGATTAACTTGTTCCATTTAACTATTTTGAAGGAAATGGCACCGACTACTCGACACACCGTGAATATGAATGAAGAGGAATTCCGTACTTTTCTAGCTTCAAACATAGCCGCAGTACAGGCTGCGCTACATACCAACAATAACCTTGGATCTAGCAGTACAGGAAATCGTGTAGGATGCACCTTCAAAGAATTCACTGCCTGCAAACCTTTAGAATTTGATGGAACCGAAGGACCGATCGGATTGAAACGGTGGACCGAGAAGGTCGAATCGGTGTTTGCCATAAGTAAGTGTACTGAAGAGGACAAAGTAAAGTACGCTACGCATACCTTCACAGGTTCTGCGTTAACATGGTGGAATACCTATCTAGAGCAAGTGGGACAAGACGATGCGTACGCACTACCGTGGTCAACATTCAAGCACTTGATGAACGAGAAGTACCGTCCCAGAACCGAGGTCAATAAGCTCAAGACATAACTTAGAGGGTTACGAACCCAAGGATTTGATATTACAACGTACGAAAGACGATTCACAGAATTGTGCCTATTGTGTCCGGGAGCATTCGAAGATGAGGAAGAGAAGATCGACGCGTTTGTGAAAGGATTACCAGAAAGAATCCAAGAAGATATAAGTTCACATGAGCCCGCCTCCATACAACAGGCATGTAGAATGGCTCACAAACTAGTGAACCAGATTGAAGAAAGAATTAAAGAACAGACTGGTGAAGAGGCCAATGTGAAGCAAGTCAAAAGAAAGTGGGAGGAAAACGGTGATAAGAATCACCAATACAACAACAACAGCAATTACAACAATAATCGCAACAATTATCCCAACAATCGCAACATCAATCGCAACTACAACAAATGGCCCAACAACAACAACAACAACAACAGCAACTACAACAATCATCCCAACAACAATAATAACCGCAACAATAACAACAATCAGAAGCAGCTATGCCAAAGGTGTGAAAAGTATCACTCGGGGTTCTGCACCAAATTTTGCAACAAGTGTAAAAGAAATGGTCATAGCGTGGCGAAGTGTGAGGTCTACGGACCAGGGGTTAATAGAACGAAAGGAACAAATGGTGTTGGAACGAGTAATGGCGGAGCAAGTAGTGTCGGAGCAAGTTATGCCAATGTAGTTTGTTATAAATGTGGAAAACCGGGCCACATTATTAGAAATTGCCCGAACCAGGAGAACACGAATGGACAAGGCCGCGGAAGAGTTTTCAATATTAATGCGGCAGAGGCACAGGAAGACCCGGAGCTTGTTACGGGTACGTTTCTTATTGACAATAAATCTGCTTACGTTTTATTTGATTCGGGTGCGGATAGAAGCTATATGAGTAGAGATTTTTGTGCTAAATTAAGTTGTCCATTGACGCCTTTGGATAGTAAATTTTTACTCGAATTAGCAAATGGTAAATTAATTTCAGCAGATAATATATGTCGGAATCGAGAAATTAAACTGGTTAGCGAAACATTTAAGATTGATTTGATACCCATAGAGTTAGGGAGTTTTGATGTGATAATCGGTATGGACTGGTTGAAAGAAGTGAAAGCGGAGATCGTTTGTTACAAAAATGCAATTCGCATTATACGAGAAAAAGGAAAACCCTTAATGGTGTACGGAGAAAAGGGCAACACGAAGCTACATCTTATTAGTAATTTGAAGGCACAAAAACTAATAAGAAAAGGTTGCTATGCTGTTCTAGCACACGTCGAGAAAGTACAAACTGAAGAAAAGAGCATCAATGATGTTCCCATTGCAAAAGAATTTCCCGATGTATTTCCGAAAGAATTACCGGGATTACCCCCACATCGATCCGTTGAATTTCAAATAGATCTTGTACCAGGAGCTGCACCAATAGCTCGTGCTCCTTACAGACTCGCACCCAGCGAGATGAAAGAACTGCAAAGCCAATTACAAGAACTTTTAGAGCGTGGTTTCATTCGACCAAGCACATCACCGTGGGGAGCTCCTGTTTTGTTTGTCAAGAAGAAAGATGGTACATTCAGGTTATGTATCGACTACCGAGAGTTAAACAAACTTACCATCAAGAACCGCTACCCACTACCGAGAATCGACGACTTATTTGATCAACTACAAGGCTCGTCTGTTTATTCAAAGATTGACTTACGTTCCGGGTATCATCAAATGCGGGTGAAAGAAGATGATATTCCAAAGACTGCTTTCAGAACACGTTACGGTCAATACGAGTTTATGGTCATGCCGTTTGGTTTAACTAATGCACCAGCTGTGTTCATGGACCTTATGAACCGAGTGTGTGGACCATACCTTGACAAGTTTGTCATTGTTTTCATTGATGACATACTTATTTACTCAAAGAATGACCAAGAACACGGTGAACATTTGAGAAAGGTGTTAGAAGTATTGAGGAAGGAAGAATTGTACGCTAAGTTTTCAAAGTGTGCATTTTGGTTGGAAGAAGTTCAATTCCTCGGTCACATAGTGAACAAAGAAGGTATTAAGGTGGATCCGGCAAAGATAGAAACTGTTGAAAAGTGGGAAACCCCGAAAACTCCGAAACACATACGCCAGTTTTTAGGACTAGCTGGTTACTACAGAAGGTTCATCCAAGACTTTTCCAGAATAGCAAAACCCTTGACTGCATTAACGCATAAAGGGAAGAAATTTGAATGGAATGATGAACAAGAGAAAGCGTTTCAGTTATTGAAGAAAAAGCTAACTACGGCACCTATATTGTCATTGCCTGAAGGGAATGATGATTTTGTGATTTATTGTGATGCATCAAAGCAAGGTCTCGATTGTGTATTAATGCAACGAACGAAGGTGATTGCTTATGCGTCTAGACAATTGAAGATTCACGAACAAAATTATACGACGCATGATTTGGAATTAGGCGCGGTTGTTTTTGCATTAAAGACTTGGAGGCACTACTTATATGGGGTCAAAAGTATTATATATACCGACCACAAAAGTCTTCAACACATATTTAATCAGAAACAGCTGAATATGAGGCAGCGTAGGTGGATTGAATTATTGAATGATTACGACTTTGAGATTCGTTACCACCCGGGGAAGGCAAATGTGGTAGCCAATGCCTTGAGCAGGAAGGACAGAGAACCCATTCGAGTAAAATCTATGAATATAATGATTCATAATAACCTTACTACTCAAATAAAGGAGGCGCAACAAGGAGTTTTAAAAGAGGGAAATTTAAAGGATGAAATACCCAAAGGATCGAAGAAGCATCTTAATATTCGGGAAGACGGAACCCGGTATAGGGCTGAAAGGATTTGGGTACCAAAATTTGGAGATATGAGAGAAATGGTACTTAGGGAAGCTCATAAAACCAGATACTCAATACATCCTGGAACGGGGAAGATGTACAAGGATCTCAAGAAACATTTTTGGTGGCCGGGTATGAAAGCCGATGTTGCTAAATACGTAGGAGAATGTTTGACGTGTTCTAAGGTCAAAGCTGAGCATCAGAAACCATCAGGTCTACTTCAACAACCCGAAATCCCGGAATGGAAATGGGAAAACATTACCATGGATTTCATCACTAAATTGCCAAGGACTGCAAGTGGTTTTGATACTATTTGGGTAATAGTTGACCGTCTCTCCAAATCAGCACACTTCTTGCCAATAAGAGAAGATGACAAGATGGAGAAGTTAGCACGACTGTATTTGAAGGAAGTCATCTCCAGACATGGAATACCAATCTCTATTATCTCTGATAGGGATGGCAGATTTATTTCAAGATTCTGGCAGACATTACAGCAAGCATTAGGAACTCGTCTAGACATGAGTACTGCCTATCATCCACAAACTGATGGGCAGAGCGAAAGGACGATACAAACGCTTGAAGACATGCTACGAGCATGTGTTATTGATTTCGGAAACAGTTGGGATCGACATCTACCGTTAGCATAATTTTCCTACAACAACAGCTACCATTCAAGCATTGAGATGGCGCCGTTTGAAGCACTTTATGGTAGAAAGTGCAGGTCTCCGATTTGTTGGAGTGAAGTGGGGGATAGACAGATTACGGGTCCGGAGATTATACAAGAAACTACCGAGAAGATCATCCAAATTCAACAACGGTTGAAAACCGCCCAAAGTCGACAAAAGAGCTACGCTGACATTAAAAGAAAAGATATAGAATTTGAAATTGGAGAGATGGTCATGCTTAAAGTTGCACCTTGGAAAGGCGTTGTTCGATTTGGTAAACGAGGGAAATTAAATCCAAGGTATATTGGACCATTCAAGATTATTGATCGTATCGGACCAGTAGCTTACCGACTAGAGTTACCTCAACAACTCGCGGCTGTACATAACACTTTCCACGTCTCGAATTTAAAGAAATGTTTTTCTAAAGAAGATCTCACTATTCCGTTAGATGAAATCCAAATCAACGAAAAACTTCAATTCATCGAAGAACCCGTCGAAATAATGGATCGTGAGGTTAAAAGACTTAAGCAAAACAAGATACCAATTGTTAAAGTTCGATGGAATGCTCGTAGAGGACCTGAGTTCACCTGGGAGCGTGAAGATCAGATGAAGAAGAAATACCCGCATCTATTTCCAGAAGATTCGTCAACACCTTCAACAGCTTAAAATTTCGGGACGAAATTTATTTAACGGGTAGGTACTGTAGTGACCCGAACTTTTCCATGTTTATATATATTAATTGAGATTGATATTTACATGATTAAATGTTTCCAACATGTTAAGCAATCAAACTTGTTAAGACTTGATTAATTGAAATAGGTTTCATATAGACAATTGACCACCCAAGTTCACCGGTGATTCACGAACGTTAAAACTTGTAAAAACTATATGATGACATATATATGGTTATATATATAGTTAACATTATATTATGATAAGTAAACATATCATTAAGTATATTAACAATGAACTACATATGTAAAAACAAGACTACTAACTTAATGATTTTGAAGCGAGACATATATGTAACGATTATCGTTGTAACGACATTTAATGTATATATATCATATTAAGAGATATTCGTACATCATAATATCATGATAATATAATAATTTAAAATCTCTTTTGATATTATAAACATTGGGTTAACAACATTTAACAAGATCGTTAACCTAAAGGTTTCAAAACAACATTTACATGTAACGACTAACGATGACTTAACGACTCAGTTAAAATGTATATACATGTAGTGTTTTAATATGTATTTATACACTTTTGAAAGACTTCAATACACTTATCAAAATACTTCTACTTAACAAAAATGCTTACAATTACATCCTCGTTCAGTTTCATCAACAATTCTACTCGTATGCACCCGTATTCGTACTCGTACAATACACAGCTTTTAGATGTATGTACTATTGGTATATACACTCCAATGATCAGCTCTTAGCAGCCCATGTGAGTCACCTAACACATGTGGGAACCATCATTTGGCAACTAGCATGAAATATCTCATAAAATTACAAAAATATGAGTAATCATTCATGACTTATTTACATGAAAACAAAATTACATATCCTTTATATCTAATCCATACACCAACGACCAAAAACACCTACAAACACTTTCATTCTTCAATTTTATTCATCTAATTGATCTCTCTCAAGTTCTATCTTCAAGTTCTAAGTGTTCTTCATAAACTCCAAAAGTTCTAGTTTCATAAAATCAAGAATACTTTCAAGTTTGCTAGCTCACTTCCAATCTTGTAAGGTGATCATCCAACCTCAAGAAATCTTTGTTTCTTACAGTAGGTTATCATTCTAATACAAGGTAATAATCATATTCAAACTTTGGTTCAATTTCTATAACTATAACAATCTTATTTCAAGTGATGATCTTACTTGAACTTGTTTTCGTGTCATGATTCTGCTTCAAGAACTTCGAGCCATCCAAGGATCCATTGAAGCTAGATCCATTTTTCTCTTTTCCAGTAGATTTATCCAAGGAACTTAAGGTAGTAATGATGTTCATAACATCATTCGATTCATACATATAAAGCTATCTTATTCGAAGGTTTAAATTTGTAATCACTAGAACATAGTTTAGTTAATTCTAAACTTGTTCGCAAACAAAAGTTAATCCTTCTAACTTGACTTTTAAAATCAACTAAACACATGTTCTATATCTATATGATATGCTAACTTAATGATTTAAAACCTGGAAACACGAAAAACACTGTAAAACCGAATTTACGCCGTCGTAGTAACACCGCGGGCTGTTTTGGGTTAGTTAATTAAAAACTATGATAAACTTTGATTTTAAAGTTGTTATTCTGAGAAAATGATTTTTATTATGAACATGAAACTATATCCAAAAATTATGATTAAACTCAAAGTGAAAGTATGTTTTCTAAAATGGTCATCTAGACGTCGTTCTTTCGACTGAAATGACTACCTTTACAAAAATGACTTGTAACTTATTTTTCCGACTACAAACCTATACTTTTCTGTTTAGATTCATAAAATAGAGTTCAATATGAAACCATATCAATTTGATTCACTCAAAACGGATTTAAAATGAAGAAGTTATGGGTAAAACAAGATTGGATAATTTTTCTCATTTTAGCTACGTGAAAATTGGTAACAAATCTATTCCAACCATAACTTAATCAACTTGTGTTGTATATTATGTAATCTTGAGATACCATAGACACGTATACAATGTTTCGACCTATCATGTCGACACATCTATATATATTTCGGAACAACCATAGACACTCTATATGTGAATGTTGGAGTTAGCTATACAGGGTTGAGGTTGATTCCAAAATATATATAGTTTGAGTTGTGATCAATACTGAGATACGTATACACTGGGTCGTGGATTGATTCAAGATAATATTTATCGATTTATTTCTGTACATCTAACTGTGGACAACTAGTTGTAGGTTACTAACGAGGACAGCTGACTTAATAAACTTAAAACATCAAAATATATTAAAAGTGTTGTAAATATATTTTGAACATACTTTGATATATATGTATATATTGTTATAGGTTCGTGAATCAACCAGTGGCCAAGTCTTACTTCCCGACGAAGTAAAAATCTGTGAAAGTGAGTTATAGTCCCACTTTTAAAATCTAATATTTTTGGGATGAGAATACATGCAGGTTTTATAAATGATTTACAAAATAGACACAAGTACGTGAAACTACATTCTATGGTTGAATTATCGAAATCGAATATGCCCCTTTTTATTAAGTCTGGTAATCTAAGAATTAGGGAACAGACACCCTAATTGACGCGAATCCTAAAGATAGATCTATTGGGCCTAACAAACCCCATCCAAAGTACCGGATGCTTTAGTACTTCGAAATTTATATCATATCCGAAGGGTGTCCCGGAATGATGGGGATATTCTTAAATATGCATCTTGTTAATGTCGGTTACCAGGTGTTCACCATATGAATGATTTTTATCTCTATGTATGGGATGTGTATTGAAATATGAAATCTTGTGGTCTATTATTATGATTTGATAATATATAGGTTAAACCTATAACTCACCAACATTTTTTGTTGACATTTTAAGCATGTTTATTCTCAGGTGATTATTAAGAGCTTCCGCTATCGCATACTTAAATAAGGACGAGATTTGAAGTCCATGCTTGTATGATATTGTGTAAAAACTGCATTCAAGAAACTTTTTTTCGTTGTAACATATTTGTATTGTAAACCATTATGTAATGGTCGTGTGTAAACAGGATATTATAGATTATCATTATTTGATAATCTACGTAAAGCTTTTTAAACCTTTATTGATGAAATAAAGGTTATGGTTTGTTTTAAAATGAATGCAATCTTTGAAAAACGTCTCATATAGAGGTCAAAACCTCGCAACGAAATCAATTAATATGGAACGTTTTTAATCAATAAGAACGGGACATTTCAGTTGGTATCCGAGCGTTGGTCTTAGAGAACCAGAAAATTTGCATTAGTGTGTCTTATCGAGTTTGTTAGGATGCATTAGTGAGTCTGGACTTCGACCGTGTTTACTTGAAAAATGATTGCTTAACAAATTTTGTTGGAAACTATATATTTTTAACATGTGAATATTATGTGATATATTAATCTCTTAACGCGTTTGATATTATGTGATAGATGTCTACCTCTAGAACAAGTCCCATTGACTCACCTAATAATAATGAAGAGTCAAATGTAAATTGGAATGATTCGTGGACTGATTCACAAGTTCCCGAAGAGGAACCGGAAGAAGAGTCGGAACCGGAAGAAGAATCGAAACCGGAAGAAGAATCGGAACCGGAAGAAGAATCGGAACCGGATGAAGAAATAGAACCGGTGGGGGAAATAATAAAACGGTTAAGTAAAAGAAAATCCTCCACCAACCGACCAAAGTTAATTATGGTCAATGGTGTTTCCGCCAAGGAAGCAAAATATTGGGAGGATTACCAATTCTCCGATGAATCGGATTCCGACGAGAATTCCGATGATGTTATAGAAATTACCCCAACTGAATTTAAAAAGGCAAAAGAAAATAATAAGGGAAAGGGCATAAAAATAGAGAAATCTAATTCCAACCCCGATGAACTTTATATGTATCGTCAACCCCCGAAGTCCTTAAGTTGTAACAATGACCCGGGAACCTCTAAACCACCAGGTTTTTCTAAACCAATGTGGACAACGACGGCTCGTATTAGGGGAACATCATATATCCCTAGAAACTTGGCAAAACGAACCAAAACCGAAGAAGAAGAAACGAGCGAGTCGGAATAAGATAGTTGTATTCGTGTGGTGTAATATATGTAATATAGTGTTCTTATGCTTTATGTAAAAATTGCTTGTATTAATAAGTATTTTTTTATGAATCTAACTCTTGTCTATTTTACAGTTTAAAAACACAAAATGGATAGACAACCCAATATTTTAAGAGACCTACCCGGAGACATGATTGATGAAATCTTGTCTAGAGTCGGCCAGAATTCTTCGGCACAACTATTTAAGGCGAGATCAGTTTGTAAGATATTCGAAGAACGTTCCAAGAATGTCTTGGTTTATAAGAGACTTTCGTTTGAAAGATGGGGGATATCACATTGGGAAACCCATAAGTTACGATGTGTTTACTTTGACGCATATATTGCGGGGAACCCAAATGCTATTTTACGCAACGGGTTAAGAAATTATTTTGACTCAATATATCCGAATATTGGACTTCGTGATTTAGAAAAAGCGGCTAACATGCAACATAAAGAAGCATGTTATGCTTACGGATTAGTAATGTTCGCTTCTCACCAAAGTGAGAACAAGAACATCGGGCTACAACTATTAAACAAAACGTTTCCACAAGTGACGGAGTCGGTAATTGGGGTAAGAAATGAGGTTTTTAGATTATTACGGGACTGTTGGACATTACGTAACCCTCGTCCCTTTGACGACGTTACAACACGCTGTCTTATCAACGGCCATAACGGTTATGTTGCACAAGACCAAGGATGGGAAGTAGTCCTAGTAAAACCAGAATGCATGACTTGTTTCTGGACGTATGAATTACGTGTCTTTATTGCCTTTGCTGAACGACTTGTGTACTAGCTTGAATTATCTTCACAACTATCTTGTATCAAAGTTATTGTGTACTATATTTCATGCTTTATGTAAAATAAGCGGTATTGTAAGTTTGTAAAATATTGTATAAAAGTTTGAACGCGAAATATTATTATAATCAGTTTTTCATATAGAATTGTAGTAGTTGAATTGTATATTAGCTACTAAGTATGAACTTAACGGGTAGGTACTACCCGAATTTAAACTTATAAAACGCTAATATGAAGAAAAAGCTTTTATAAATGAGTTCATATTATGCTACGAAATACTATTAACTACTCTTAATATTCTGTATGATTAACTTGTTCCATTTAACTATTTTGAAGGAAATGGCACCGACTACTCGACACACCGTGAATATGAATGAAGAGGAATTCCGTACTTTTCTAGCTTCAAACATAGCCGCAGTACAGGCTGCGCTACATACCAACAATAACCTTGGATCTAGCAGTACAGGAAATCGTGTAGGATGCACCTTCAAAGAATTCACTGCCTGCAAACCTTTAGAATTTGATGGAACCGAAGGACCGATCGGATTGAAACGGTGGACCGAGAAGGTCGAATCGGTGTTTGCCATAAGTAAGTGTACTGAAGAGGACAAAGTAAAGTACGCTACGCATACCTTCACAGGTTCTGCGTTAACATGGTGGAATACCTATCTAGAGCAAGTGGGACAAGACGATGCGTACGCACTACCGTGGTCAACATTCAAGCACTTGATGAACGAGAAGTACCGTCCCAGAACCGAGGTCAATAAGCTCAAGACATAACTTAGAGGGTTACGAACCCAAGGATTTGATATTACAACGTACGAAAGACGATTCACAGAATTGTGCCTATTGTGTCCGGGAGCATTCGAAGATGAGGAAGAGAAGATCGACGCGTTTGTGAAAGGATTACCAGAAAGAATCCAAGAAGATATAAGTTCACATGAGCCCGCCTCCATACAACAGGCATGTAGAATGGCTCACAAACTAGTGAACCAGATTGAAGAAAGAATTAAAGAACAGACTGGTGAAGAGGCCAATGTGAAGCAAGTCAAAAGAAAGTGGGAGGAAAACGGTGATAAGAATCACCAATACAACAACAACAGCAATTACAACAATAATCGCAACAATTATCCCAACAATCGCAACATCAATCGCAACTACAACAAATTGCCCAACAACAACAACAACAACAACAGCAACTACAACAATCATCCCAACAACAATAATAACCGCAACAATAACAACAATCAGAAGCAGCTATGCCAAAGGTGTGAAAAGTATCACTCGGGGTTCTGCACCAAATTTTGCAACAAGTGTAAAAGAAATGGTCATAGCGTGGCGAAGTGTGAGGTCTACGGACCAGGGGTTAATAGAACGAAAGGAACAAATGGTGTTGGAACGAGTAATGGCGGAGCAAGTAGTGTCGGAGCAAGTTATGCCAATGTAGTTTGTTATAAATGTGGAAAACCGGGCCACATTATTAGAAATT
This sequence comes from Rutidosis leptorrhynchoides, assembly GCF_046630445.1. NCBI lineage: Eukaryota > Viridiplantae > Streptophyta > Magnoliopsida > Asterales > Asteraceae > Rutidosis > Rutidosis leptorrhynchoides. Next base: position 555,170,731 of record NC_092336.1, on the reverse strand, counting down.
GCCCGAACCAGGAGAACACGAATGGACAAGGCCGCGGAAGAGTTTTCAATATTAATGCGGCAGAGGCACAGGAAGACCCGGAGCTTGTTACGGGTACGTTTCTTATTGACAATAAATCTGCTTACGTTTTATTTGATTCGGGTGCGGATAGAAGCTATATGAGTAGAGATTTTTGTGCTAAATTAAGTTGTCCATTGACGCCTTTGGATAGTAAATTTTTACTCGAATTAGCAAATGGTAAATTAATTTCAGCAGATAATATATGTCGGAATCGAGAAATTAAACTGGTTAGCGAAACATTTAAGATTGATTTGATACCCATAGAGTTAGGGAGTTTTGATGTGATAATCGGTATGGACTGGTTGAAAGAAGTGAAAGCGGAGATCGTTTGTTACAAAAATGCAATTCGCATTATACGAGAAAAAGGAAAACCCTTAATGGTGTACGGAGAAAAGGGCAACACGAAGCTACATCTTATTAGTAATTTGAAGGCACAAAAACTAATAAGAAAAGGTTGCTATGCTGTTCTAGCACACGTCGAGAAAGTACAAACTGAAGAAAAGAGCATCAATGATGTTCCCATTGCAAAAGAATTTCCCGATGTATTTCCGAAAGAATTACCGGGATTACCCCCACATCGATCCGTTGAATTTCAAATAGATCTTGTACCAGGAGCTGCACCAATAGCTCGTGCTCCTTACAGACTCGCACCCAGCGAGATGAAAGAACTGCAAAGCCAATTACAAGAACTTTTAGAGCGTGGTTTCATTCGACCAAGCACATCACCGTGGGGAGCTCCTGTTTTGTTTGTCAAGAAGAAAGATGGTACATTCAGGTTATGTATCGACTACCGAGAGTTAAACAAACTTACCATCAAGAACCGCTACCCACTACCGAGAATCGACGACTTATTTGATCAACTACAAGGCTCGTCTGTTTATTCAAAGATTGACTTACGTTCCGGGTATCATCAAATGCGGGTGAAAGAAGATGATATTCCAAAGACTGCTTTCAGAACACGTTACGGTCAATACGAGTTTATGGTCATGCCGTTTGGTTTAACTAATGCACCAGCTGTGTTCATGGACCTTATGAACCGAGTGTGTGGACCATACCTTGACAAGTTTGTCATTGTTTTCATTGATGACATACTTATTTACTCAAAGAATGACCAAGAACACGGTGAACATTTGAGAAAGGTGTTAGAAGTATTGAGGAAGGAAGAATTGTACGCTAAGTTTTCAAAGTGTGCATTTTGGTTGGAAGAAGTTCAATTCCTCGGTCACATAGTGAACAAAGAAGGTATTAAGGTGGATCCGGCAAAGATAGAAACTGTTGAAAAGTGGGAAACCCCGAAAACTCCGAAACACATACGCCAGTTTTTAGGACTAGCTGGTTACTACAGAAGGTTCATCCAAGACTTTTCCAGAATAGCAAAACCCTTGACTGCATTAACGCATAAAGGGAAGAAATTTGAATGGAATGATGAACAAGAGAAAGCGTTTCAGTTATTGAAGAAAAAGCTAACTACGGCACCTATATTGTCATTGCCTGAAGGGAATGATGATTTTGTGATTTATTGTGATGCATCAAAGCAAGGTCTCGATTGTGTATTAATGCAACGAACGAAGGTGATTGCTTATGCGTCTAGACAATTGAAGATTCACGAACAAAATTATACGACGCATGATTTGGAATTAGGCGCGGTTGTTTTTGCATTAAAGACTTGGAGGCACTACTTATATGGGGTCAAAAGTATTATATATACCGACCACAAAAGTCTTCAACACATATTTAATCAGAAACAGCTGAATATGAGGCAGCGTAGGTGGATTGAATTATTGAATGATTACGACTTTGAGATTCGTTACCACCCGGGGAAGGCAAATGTGGTAGCCAATGCCTTGAGCAGGAAGGACAGAGAACCCATTCGAGTAAAATCTATGAATATAATGATTCATAATAACCTTACTACTCAAATAAAGGAGGCGCAACAAGGAGTTTTAAAAGAGGGAAATTTAAAGGATGAAATACCCAAAGGATCGAAGAAGCATCTTAATATTCGGGAAGACGGAACCCGGTATAGGGCTGAAAGGATTTGGGTACCAAAATTTGGAGATATGAGAGAAATGGTACTTAGGGAAGCTCATAAAACCAGATACTCAATACATCCTGGAACGGGGAAGATGTACAAGGATCTCAAGAAACATTTTTGGTGGCCGGGTATGAAAGCCGATGTTGCTAAATACGTAGGAGAATGTTTGACGTGTTCTAAGGTCAAAGCTGAGCATCAGAAACCATCAGGTCTACTTCAACAACCCGAAATCCCGGAATGGAAATGGGAAAACATTACCATGGATTTCATCACTAAATTGCCAAGGACTGCAAGTGGTTTTGATACTATTTGGGTAATAGTTGACCGTCTCTCCAAATCAGCACACTTCTTGCCAATAAGAGAAGATGACAAGATGGAGAAGTTAGCACGACTGTATTTGAAGGAAGTCATCTCCAGACATGGAATACCAATCTCTATTATCTCTGATAGGGATGGCAGATTTATTTCAAGATTCTGGCAGACATTACAGCAAGCATTAGGAACTCGTCTAGACATGAGTACTGCCTATCATCCACAAACTGATGGGCAGAGCGAAAGGACGATACAAACGCTTGAAGACATGCTACGAGCATGTGTTATTGATTTCGGAAACAGTTGGGATCGACATCTACCGTTAGCAGAATTTTCCTACAACAACAGCTACCATTCAAGCATTGAGATGGCGCCGTTTGAAGCACTTTATGGTAGAAAGTGCAGGTCTCCGATTTGTTGGAGTGAAGTGGGGGATAGACAGATTACGGGTCCGGAGATTATACAAGAAACTACCGAGAAGATCATCCAAATTCAACAACGGTTGAAAACCGCCCAAAGTCGACAAAAGAGCTACGCTGACATTAAAAGAAAAGATATAGAATTTGAAATTGGAGAGATGGTCATGCTTAAAGTTGCACCTTGGAAAGGCGTTGTTCGATTTGGTAAACGAGGGAAATTAAATCCAAGGTATATTGGACCATTCAAGATTATTGATCGTATCGGACCAGTAGCTTACCGACTAGAGTTACCTCAACAACTCGCGGCTGTACATAACACTTTCCACGTCTCGAATTTAAAGAAATGTTTTTCTAAAGAAGATCTCACTATTCCGTTAGATGAAATCCAAATCAACGAAAAACTTCAATTCATCGAAGAACCCGTCGAAATAATGGATCGTGAGGTTAAAAGACTTAAGCAAAACAAGATACCAATTGTTAAAGTTCGATGGAATGCTCGTAGAGGACCTGAGTTCACCTGGGAGCGTGAAGATCAGATGAAGAAGAAATACCCGCATCTATTTCCAGAAGATTCGTCAACACCTTCAACAGCTTAAAATTTCGGGACGAAATTTATTTAACGGGTAGGTACTGTAGTGACCCGAACTTTTCCATGTTTATATATATTAATTGAGATTGATATTTACATGATTAAATGTTTCCAACATGTTAAGCAATCAAACTTGTTAAGACTTGATTAATTGAAATAGGTTTCATATAGACAATTGACCACCCAAGTTCACCGGTGATTCACGAACGTTAAAACTTGTAAAAACTATATGATGACATATATATGGTTATATATATAGTTAACATTATATTATGATAAGTAAACATATCATTAAGTATATTAACAATGAACTACATATGTAAAAACAAGACTACTAACTTAATGATTTTGAAGCGAGACATATATGTAACGATTATCGTTGTAACGACATTTAATGTATATATATCATATTAAGAGATATTCGTACATCATAATATCATGATAATATAATAATTTAAAATCTCTTTTGATATTATAAACATTGGGTTAACAACATTTAACAAGATCGTTAACCTAAAGGTTTCAAAACAACATTTACATGTAACGACTAACGATGACTTAACGACTCAGTTAAAATGTATATACATGTAGTGTTTTAATATGTATTTATACACTTTTGAAAGACTTCAATACACTTATCAAAATACTTCTACTTAACAAAAATGCTTACAATTACATCCTCGTTCAGTTTCATCAACAATTCTACTCGTATGCACCCGTATTCGTACTCGTACAATACACAGCTTTTAGATGTATGTACTATTGGTATATACACTCCAATGATCAGCTCTTAGCAGCCCATGTGAGTCACCTAACACATGTGGGAACCATCATTTGGCAACTAGCATGAAATATCTCATAAAATTACAAAAATATGAGTAATCATTCATGACTTATTTACATGAAAACAAAATTACATATCCTTTATATCTAATCCATACACCAACGACCAAAAACACCTACAAACACTTTCATTCTTCAATTTTATTCATCTAATTGATCTCTCTCAAGTTCTATCTTCAAGTTCTAAGTGTTCTTCATAAACTCCAAAAGTTCTAGTTTCATAAAATCAAGAATACTTTCAAGTTTGCTAGCTCACTTCCAATCTTGTAAGGTGATCATCCAACCTCAAGAAATCTTTGTTTCTTACAGTAGGTTATCATTCTAATACAAGGTAATAATCATATTCAAACTTTGGTTCAATTTCTATAACTATAACAATCTTATTTCAAGTGATGATCTTACTTGAACTTGTTTTCGTGTCATGATTCTGCTTCAAGAACTTCGAGCCATCCAAGGATCCATTGAAGCTAGATCCATTTTTCTCTTTTCCAGTAGATTTATCCAAGGAACTTAAGGTAGTAATGATGTTCATAACATCATTCGATTCATACATATAAAGCTATCTTATTCGAAGGTTTAAATTTGTAATCACTAGAACATAGTTTAGTTAATTCTAAACTTGTTCGCAAACAAAAGTTAATCCTTCTAACTTGACTTTTAAAATCAACTAAACACATGTTCTATATCTATATGATATGCTAACTTAATGATTTAAAACCTGGAAACACGAAAAACACTGTAAAACCGAATTTACGCCGTCGTAGTAACACCGCGGGCTGTTTTGGGTTAGTTAATTAAAAACTATGATAAACTTTGATTTTAAAGTTGTTATTCTGAGAAAATGATTTTTATTATGAACATGAAACTATATCCAAAAATTATGATTAAACTCAAAGTGGAAGTATGTTTTCTAAAATGGTCATCTAGACGTCGTTCTTTCGACTGAAATGACTACCTTTACAAAAATGACTTGTAACTTATTTTTCCGACTACAAACCTATACTTTTCTGTTTAGATTCATAAAATAGAGTTCAATATGAAACCATATCAATTTGATTCACTCAAAACGGATTTAAAATGAAGAAGTTATGGGTAAAACAAGATTGGATAATTTTTCTCATTTTAGCTACGTGAAAATTGGTAACAAATCTATTCCAACCATAACTTAATCAACTTGTGTTGTATATTATGTAATCTTGAGATACCATAGACACGTATACAATGTTTCGACCTATCATGTCGACACATCTATATATATTTCGGAACAACCATAGACACTCTATATGTGAATGTTGGAGTTAGCTATACAGGGTTGAGGTTGATTCCAAAATATATATAGTTTGAGTTGTGATCAATACTGAGATACGTATACACTGGGTCGTGGATTGATTCAAGATAATATTTATCGATTTATTTCTGTACATCTAACTGTGGACAACTAGTTGTAGGTTACTAACGAGGACAGCTGACTTAATAAACTTAAAACATCAAAATATATTAAAAGTGTTGTAAATATATTTTGAACATACTTTGATATATATGTATATATTGTTATAGGTTCGTGAATCAACCAGTGGCCAAGTCTTACTTCCCGACGAAGTAAAAATCTGTGAAAGTGAGTTATAGTCCCACTTTTAAAATCTAATATTTTTGGGATGAGAATACATGCAGGTTTTATAAATGATTTACAAAATAGACACAAGTACGTGAAACTACATTCTATGGTTGAATTATCGAAATCGAATATGCCCCTTTTTATTAAGTCTGGTAATCTAAGAATTAGGGAACAGACACCCTAATTGACGCGAATCCTAAAGATAGATCTATTGGGCCTAACAAACCCCATCCAAAGTACCGGATGCTTTAGTACTTCGAAATTTATATCATATCCGAAGGGTGTCCCGGAATGATGGGGATATTCTTAAATATGCATCTTGTTAATGTCGGTTACCAGGTGTTCACCATATGAATGATTTTTATCTCTATGTATGGGATGTGTATTGAAATATGAAATCTTGTGGTCTATTATTATGATTTGATAATATATAGGTTAAACCTATAACTCACCAACATTTTTTGTTGACATTTTAAGCATGTTTATTCTCAGGTGATTATTAAGAGCTTCCGCTATCGCATACTTAAATAAGGACGAGATTTGAAGTCCATGCTTGTATGATATTGTGTAAAAACTGCATTCAAGAAACTTTTTTTCATTGTAACATATTTGTATTGTAAACCATTATGTAATGGTCGTGTGTAAACAGGATATTATAGATTATCATTATTTGATAATCTACGTAAAGCTTTTTAAACCTTTATTGATGAAATAAAGGTTATGGTTTGTTTTAAAATGAATGCAATCTTTGAAAAACGTCTCATATAGAGGTCAAAACCTCGCAACGAAATCAATTAATATGGAACGTTTTTAATAACGTTCGTGAATCACCGGTCAACTTGGGTGGTCAATTGTCTATATGAAACCTATTTCAATTAATCAAGTCTTAACAACTATATGATGACATATATATGGTTATATATATAGTTAAAATTATATTATGATAATTAAACATATCATTAAGTATATTAACAATGAACTACATATGTAAAAACAAGACTACTAACTTAATGATTTTGAAACGAGACATATGTGTAACGATTATCGTTGTAACGACATTTAATGTATATATATCATATTAAGAGATATTCGTACATCATAATATCATGATAATATAATAATTTAAAATCTCTTTTGATATTATAAACATTGGGTTAACAACATTTAACAAGATCGTTAACCTAAAGGTTTCAAAACAACATTTACATGTAACGACTAACGATGACTTAACGACTCAGTTAAAATGTATATACATGTAGTGTTTTAATATGTATTTATACACTTTTGAAAGACTTCAATACACTTATCAAAATACTTCTACTTAACAAAAATGCTTACAATTACATCCTCGTTCAGTTTCATCAACAATTCTACTCGTATGCACCCGTATTCGTACTCGTACAATACACAGCTTTTAGATGTATGTACTATTGGTATATACACTCCAATGATCAGCTCTTAGCAGCCCATGTGAGTCACCTAACACATGTGGGAACCATCATTTGGCAACTAGCATGAAATATCTCATAAAATTACAAAAATATGAGTAATCATTCATGACTTATTTACATGAAAACAAAATTACATATCCTTTATATCTAATCCATACACCAACGACCAAAAACACCTACAAACACTTTTATTCTTCAATTTTCTTCATCTAATTGATCTCTCTCAAGTTCTATCTTCAAGTTCTAAGTGTTCTTCATAAATTCCAAAAGTTCTAGTTTCATAAAATCAAGAATACTTTCAAGTTTGCTAGCTCACTTCCAATCTTGTAAGGTGATCATCCAACCTCAAGAAATCTTTGTTTCTTACAGTAGGTTATCATTCTAATACAAGGTAATAATCATATTCAAACTTTGGTTCAATTTCTATAACTATAACAATCTTATTTCAAGTGATGATCTTACTTGAACTTGTTTTCGTGTCATGATTCTGCTTCAAGAACTTCGAGCCATCCAAGGATCCATTGAAGCTAGATCCATTTTTCTCTTTTCCAGTAGGTTTATCCAAGGAAATTAAGGTAGTAATGATGTTCATAACATCATTCGATTCATACATATAAAGCTATCTTATTCGAAGGTTTAAACTTGTAATCACTAGAACATAGTTTAGTTAATTCTAAACTTGTTCGCAAACAAAAGTTAATCCTTCTAACTTGACTTTTAAAATCAACTAAACACATGTTCTATATCTATATGATATGCTAACTTAATGATTTAAAACCTGGAAACACGAAAACACCGTAAAACCGGATTTACGCCGTCGTAGTAACACCGCGGGCTGTTTTGGGTTAGTTAATTAAAAACTATGATAAACTTTGATTTAAAAGTTGTTATTCTGAGAAAATGATTTTTATTATGAACATGAAACTATATCCAAAAATTATGGTTAAACTCAAAGTGAAAGTATGTTTTCTAAAATGGTCATCTAGACGTCGTTCTTTCGACTGAAATGACTACCTTTACAAAAACGACTTGTAACTTATTTTTTCGACTATAAACCTATACTTTTTCTGTTTAGATTCATAAAATAGAGTTCAATATGAAACCATAGCAATTTGATTCACTCAAAACGGATTTAAAATGAAGAAGTTATGGGTAAAACAAGATTGGATAATTTTTCTCATTTTAGCTACGTGAAAATTGGTAACAAATCTATTCCAACCATAACTTAATCAACTTGTATTGTATATTATGTAATCTTGAGATACCATAGACACGTATACAATGTTTCGACCTATCATGTCGACACATCTATATATATTTCGGAACAACCATAGACACTCTATATGTGAATGTTGGAGTTAGCTATACAGGGTTGAGGTTGATTCCAAAATATATATAGTTTGAGTTGTGATCAATACTGAGATACGTATACACTGGGTCGTGGATTGATTCAAGATAATATTTATCGATTTATTTTTCTGTACATCTAACTGTGGACAACTAGTTGTAGGTTACTAACGAGGACAGCTGACTTAATAAAACAAAGAAAAGAGATGGTGACACCATGGTGGTTGTAAAGGGTGGCGTTAATGGTGGTTCTTCATGGGTTTAAGATGGTGGTTCGTCGGAGTTGGTGGCCGGAGGTGTTAGAGGTTTAAAACAAAATAATTAATATTAACTTCATGACTGATCATTTTGTTTCTCAAACGTACAACCTTCAAAACGAACTCGCATGGAACCGAAGGCCAACGTGTAAGGGTTAAGTGTTCTCGTAGGCATCTCGTCGTCTCCTGGACTCTCTCTGATTTCTTTGATTGAATGGATTCTTAGTTCATTAGATTGTTGGCTATATTTGTTGTTGGTGTACATATACCTTATATTTGTTGTTGGTGTACAATTCTAGCTGGTTCTCTAAGACCAACGCTCTGATAATAATAATATTTTGTTAATAAGAAAAGCCGATGTTGCTAAATACGTAGGAGAATGTTTGACGTGTTCTAAGGTCAAAGCTGAGCATCAGAAACCATCAGGTCTACTTCAACAACCCGAAATCCCGGAATGGAAATGGGAAAACATTACCATGGATTTCATCACTAAATTGCCAAGGACTGCAAGTGGTTTTGATACTATTTGGGTAATAGTTGACCGTCTCTCCAAATCAGCACACTTCTTGCCAATAAGAGAAGATGACAAGATGGAGAAGTTAGCACGACTGTATTTGAAGGAAGTCATCTCCAGACATGGAATACCAATCTCTATTATCTCTGATAGGGATGGCAGATTTATTTCAAGATTCTGGCAGACATTACAGCAAGCATTAGGAACTCGTCTAGACATGAGTACTGCCTATCATCCACAAACTGATGGGCAGAGCGAAAGGACGATACAAACGCTTGAAGACATGCTACGAGCATGTGTTATTGATTTCGGAAACAGTTGGGATCGACATCTACCGTTAGCAGAATTTTCCTACAACAACAGCTACCATTCAAGCATTGAGATGGCGCCGTTTGAAGCACTTTATGGTAGAAAGTGCAGGTCTCCGATTTGTTGGAGTGAAGTGGGGGATAGACAGATTACGGGTCCGGAGATTATACAAGAAACTACCGAGAAGATCATCCAAATTCAACAACGGTTGAAAACCGCCCAAAGTCGACAAAAGAGCTACGCTGACATTAAAAGAAAAGATATAGAATTTGAAATTGGAGAGATGGTCATGCTTAAAGTTGCACCTTGGAAAGGCGTTGTTCGATTTGGTAAACGAGGGAAATTAAATCCAAGGTATATTGGACCATTCAAGATTATTGATCGTATCGGACCAGTAGCTTACCGACTAGAGTTACCTCAACAACTCGCGGCTGTACATAACACTTTCCACGTCTCGAATTTAAAGAAATGTTTTTCTAAAGAAGATCTCACTATTCCGTTAGATGAAATCCAAATCAACGAAAAACTTCAATTCATCGAAGAACCCGTCGAAATAATGGATCGTGAGGTTAAAAGACTTAAGCAAAACAAGATACCAATTGTTAAAGTTCGATGGAATGCTCGTAGAGGACCTGAGTTCACCTGGGAGCGTGAAGATCAGATGAAGAAGAAATACCCGCATCTATTTCCAGAAGATTCGTCAACACCTTCAACAGCTTAAAATTTCGGGACGAAATTTATTTAACGGGTAGGTACTGTAGTGACCCGAACTTTTCCATGTTTATATATATTAATTGAGATTGATATTTACATGATTAAATGTTTCCAACATGTTAAGCAATCAAACTTGTTAAGACTTGATTAATTGAAATAGGTTTCATATAGACAATTGACCACCCAAGTTCACCGGTGATTCACGAACGTTAAAACTTGTAAAAACTATATGATGACATATATATGGTTATATATATAGTTAACATTATATTATGATAAGTAAACATATCATTAAGTATATTAACAATGAACTACATATGTAAAAACAAGACTACTAACTTAATGATTTTGAAGCGAGACATATATGTAACGATTATCGTTGTAACGACATTTAATGTATATATATCATATTAAGAGATATTCGTACATCATAATATCATGATAATATAATAATTTAAAATCTCTTTTGATATTATAAACATTGGGTTAACAACATTTAACAAGATCGTTAACCTAAAGGTTTCAAAACAACATTTACATGTAACGACTAACGATGACTTAACGACTCAGTTAAAATGTATATACATGTAGTGTTTTAATATGTATTTATACACTTTTGAAAGACTTCAATACACTTATCAAAATACTTCTACTTAACAAAAATGCTTACAATTACATCCTCGTTCAGTTTCATCAACAATTCTACTCGTATGCACCCGTATTCGTACTCGTACAATACACAGCTTTTAGATGTATGTACTATTGGTATATACACTCCAATGATCAGCTCTTAGCAGCCCATGTGAGTCACCTAACACATGTGGGAACCATCATTTGGCAACTAGCATGAAATATCTCATAAAATTACAAAAATATGAGTAATCATTCATGACTTATTTACATGAAAACAAAATTACATATCCTTTATATCTAATCCATACACCAACGACCAAAAACACCTACAAACACTTTCATTCTTCAATTTTATTCATCTAATTGATCTCTCTCAAGTTCTATCTTCAAGTTCTAAGTGTTCTTCATAAACTCCAAAAGTTCTAGTTTCATAAAATCAAGAATACTTTCAAGTTTGCTAGCTCACTTCCAATCTTGTAAGGTGATCATCCAACCTCAAGAAATCTTTGTTTCTTACAGTAGGTTATCATTCTAATACAAGGTAATAATCATATTCAAACTTTGGTTCAATTTCTATAACTATAACAATCTTATTTCAAGTGATGATCTTACTTGAACTTGTTTTCGTGTCATGATTCTGCTTCAAGAACTTCGAGCCATCCAAGGATCCATTGAAGCTAGATCCATTTTTCTCTTTTCCAGTAGATTTATCCAAGGAACTTAAGGTAGTAATGATGTTCATAACATCATTCGATTCATACATATAAAGCTATCTTATTCGAAGGTTTAAATTTGTAATCACTAGAACATAGTTTAGTTAATTCTAAACTTGTTCGCAAACAAAAGTTAATCCTTCTAACTTGACTTTTAAAATCAACTAAACACATGTTCTATATCTATATGATATGCTAACTTAATGATTTAAAACCTGGAAACACGAAAAACACTGTAAAACCGAATTTACGCCGTCGTAGTAACACCGCGGGCTGTTTTGGGTTAGTTAATTAAAAACTATGATAAACTTTGATTTTAAAGTTGTTATTCTGAGAAAATGATTTTTATTATGAACATGAAACTATATCCAAAAATTATGATTAAACTCAAAGTGGAAGTATGTTTTCTAAAATGGTCATCTAGACGTCGTTCTTTCGACTGAAATGACTACCTTTACAAAAATGACTTGTAACTTATTTTTCCGACTACAAACCTATACTTTTCTGTTTAGATTCATAAAATAGAGTTCAATATGAAACCATATCAATTTGATTCACTCAAAACGGATTTAAAATGAAGAAGTTATGGGTAAAACAAGATTGGATAATTTTTCTCATTTTAGCTACGTGAAAATTGGTAACAAATCTATTCCAACCATAACTTAATCAACTTGTGTTGTATATTATGTAATCTTGAGATACCATAGACACGTATACAATGTTTCGACCTATCATGTCGACACATCTATATATATTTCGGAACAACCATAGACACTCTATATGTGAATGTTGGAGTTAGCTATACAGGGTTGAGGTTGATTCCAAAATATATATAGTTTGAGTTGTGATCAATACTGAGATACGTATACACTGGGTCGTGGATTGATTCAAGATAATATTTATCGATTTATTTCTGTACATCTAACTGTGGACAACTAGTTGTAGGTTACTAACGAGGACAGCTGACTTAATAAACTTAAAACATCAAAATATATTAAAAGTGTTGTAAATATATTTTGAACATACTTTGATATATATGTATATATTGTTATAGGTTCGTGAATCAACCAGTGGCCAAGTCTTACTTCCCGACGAAGTAAAAATCTGTGAAAGTGAGTTATAGTCCCACTTTTAAAATCTAATATTTTTGGGATGAGAATACATGCAGGTTTTATAAATGATTTACAAAATAGACACAAGTACGTGAAACTACATTCTATGGTTGAATTATCGAAATCGAATATGCCCCTTTTTATTAAGTCTGGTAATCTAAGAATTAGGGAACAGACACCCTAATTGACGCGAATCCTAAAGATAGATCTATTGGGCCTAACAAACCCCATCCAAAGTACCGGATGCTTTAGTACTTCGAAATTTATATCATATCCGAAGGGTGTCCCGGAATGATGGGGATATTCTTAAATATGCATCTTGTTAATGTCGGTTACCAGGTGTTCACCATATGAATGATTTTTATCTCTATGTATGGGATGTGTATTGAAATATGAAATCTTGTGGTCTATTATTATGATTTGATAATATATAGGTTAAACCTATAACTCACCAACATTTTTTGTTGACATTTTAAGCATGTTTATTCTCAGGTGATTATTAAGAGCTTCCGCTATCGCATACTTAAATAAGGACGAGATTTGAAGTCCATGCTTGTATGATATTGTGTAAAAACTGCATTCAAGAAACTTTTTTTCGTTGTAACATATTTGTATTGTAAACCATTATGTAATGGTCGTGTGTAAACAGGATATTATAGATTATCATTATTTGATAATCTACGTAAAGCTTTTTAAACCTTTATTGATGAAATAAAGGTTATGGTTTGTTTTAAAATGAATGCAATCTTTGAAAAACGTCTCATATAGAGGTCAAAACCTCGCAACTGAAATGTCCCGTTCTTATTGATTAAAAACGTTCCATATTAATTGATTTCGTTGCGAGGTTTTGACCTCTATATGAGACGTTTTTCAAAGACTGCATTCATTTTTAAAACAAACCATAACCTTTATTTCATAAATAAAGGTTTAAAAAGCTTTACGTAGATTATCAAATAATGATAATCTAAAATATCCTGTTTACACACGACCATTACATAATGGTTTACAATACAAATATGTTACATCGAAATCAGTTTCTTGAATGCAGTTTTTACACAATATCATACAAACATGGACTCCAAATCTTGTCCTTATTTTAGTATGCAACAGCGGAAGCTCTTAATATTCACCTGAGAATAAACATGCTTTAAACATCAACAAAAATGTTGGTGAGTTATAGGTTTAACCTATATATATCAAATCGTAACAATAGACCACAAGATTTCATATTTCAATACACATCCCATACATAGAGATAAAAATCATTCATATGGTGAACACCTGGTAACCGACAATAACAAGATGCATATATAAGAATATCCCCATCATTCCGGGACACCCTTCGGATATGATATAAATTTCGAAGTACTAAAGCATCCGGTACTTTGGATGGGGTTTGTTAGGCCCAATAGATCTATCTTTAGGATTCGCGTCAATTAGGGTGTCTGTTCCCTAATTCTTAGATTACCAGACTTAATAAAAAGGGGCATATTCGATTTCGTTAATTCAACCATAGAATGTAGTTTCACGTACTTGTGTCTATTTTGTAAATCATTTATAAAACCTGCATGTATTCTCATCCCAAAAATATTAGATTTTAAAAGTGGGACTATAACTCACTTTCAGAGATTTTTACTTCGCCGGGAAGTAAGACTTGGCCACTGGTTGATTCACGAACCTATAACAATATATACATATATATCAAAGTATGTTCAAAATATATTTACAACACTTTTAATATATTTTGATGTTTTAAGTTTATTAAGTCAGCTGTCCTCGTTAGTAACCTACAACTAGTTGTCCACAGTTAGATGTACAGAAAAATAAATCGATAAATATTATCTTGAATCAATCCACGACCCAGTGTATACGTATCTCAGTATTGATCACAACTCAAACTATATATATTTTGGAATCAACCTCAACCCTGTATAGCTAACTCCAACATTCACATATAGAGTGTCTATGGTTGTTCCGAAATATATATAGATGTGTCGACATGATAGGTCGAAACATTGTATACGTGTCTATGGTATCTCAAGATTACATAATATACAATACAAGTTGATTAAGTTATGGTTGGAATAGATTTGTTACCAATTTTCACGTAGCTAAAATGAGAAAAATTATCCAATCTTGTTTTACCCATAACTTCTTCATTTTAAATCCGTTTTGAGTGAATCAAATTGCTATGGTTTCATATTGAACTCTATTTTATGAATCTAAACAGAAAAAGTATAGGTTTATAGTCGAAAAAATAAGTTACAAGTCGTTTTTGTAAAGGTAGTCATTTCAGTCGAAAGAACGACGTCTAGATGACCATTTTAGAAAACATACTTTCACTTTGAGTTTAACCATAATTTTTGGATATAGTTTCATGTTCATAATAAAAATCATTTTCTCAGAATAACAACTTTTAAATCAAAGTTTATCATAGTTTTTAATTAACTAACCCAAAACAGCCCGCGGTGTTACTACGACGGCGTAAATCCGGTTTTACGGTGTTTTCGTGTTTCCAGGTTTTAAATCATTAAGTTAGCATATCATATAGATATAGAACATGTGTTTAGTTGATTTTAAAAGTCAAGTTAGAAGGATTAACTTTTGTTTGCGAACAAGTTTAGAATTAACTAAACTATGTTCTAGTGATTACAAGTTTAAACCTTCGAATAAGATAGCTTTATATGTATGAATCGAATGATGTTATGAACATCATTACTACCTTAATTTCCTTGGATAAACCTACTGGAAAAGAGAAAAATGGATCTAGCTTCAATGGATCCTTGGATGGCTCGAAGTTCTTGAAGCAGAATCATGACACGAAAACAAGTTCAAGTAAGATCATCACTTGAAATAAGATTGTTATAGTTATAGAAATTGAACCAAAGTTTGAATATGATTATTACCTTGTATTAGAATGATAACCTACTGTAAGAAACAAAGATTTCTTGAGGTTGGATGATCACCTTACAAGATTGGAAGTGAGCTAGCAAACTTGAAAGTATTCTTGATTTTATGAAACTAGAACTTTTGGAATTTATGAAGAACACTTAGAACTTGAAGATAGAACTTGAGAGAGATCAATTAGATGAAGAAAATTGAAGAATAAAAGTGTTTGTAGGTGTTTTTGGTCGTTGGTGTATGGATTAGATATAAAGGATATGTAATTTTGTTTTCATGTAAATAAGTCATGAATGATTACTCATATTTTTGTAATTTTATGAGATATTTCATGCTAGTTGCCAAATGATGGTTCCCACATGTGTTAGGTGACTCACATGGGCTGCTAAGAGCTGATCATTGGAGTGTATATACCAATAGTACATACATCTAAAAGCTGTGTATTGTACGAGTACGAATACGGGTGCATACGAGTAGAATTGTTGATGAAACTGAACGAGGATGTAATTGTAAGCATTTTTGTTAAGTAGAAGTATTTTGATAAGTGTATTGAAGTCTTTCAAAAGTGTATAAATACATATTAAAACACTACATGTATATACATTTTAACTGAGTCGTTAAGTCATCGTTAGTCGTTACATGTAAATGTTGTTTTGAAACCTTTAGGTTAACGATCTTGTTAAATGTTGTTAACCCAATGTTTATAATATCAAAAGAGATTTTAAATTATTATATTATCATGATATTATGATGTACGAATATCTCTTAATATGATATATATACATTAAATGTCGTTACAACGATAATCGTTACACATATGTCTCGTTTCAAAATCATTAAGTTAGTAGTCTTGTTTTTACATATGTAGTTCATTGTTAATATACTTAATGATATGTTTAATTATCATAATATAATTTTAACTATATATATAACCATATATATGTCATCATATAGTTTTTACAAGTTTTAACGTTCGTGAATCACCGGTCAACTTGGGTGGTCAATTGTCTATATGAAACCTATTTCAATTAATCAAGTCTTAACAAGTTTGATTGCTTAACATGTTGGAAACATTTAATCATGTAAATATCAATCTCAATTAATATATATAAACATGGAAAAGTTCGGGTCACTACAGTACCTACCCGTTAAATAAATTTCGTCCCGAAATTTTAAGCTGTTGAAGGTGTTGACGAATCTTCTGGAAATAGATGCGGGTATTTCTTCTTCATCTGATCTTCACGCTCCCAGGTGAACTCGGGTCCTCTACGAGCATTCCATCGAACCTTAACAATTGGTATCTTGTTTTGCTTAAGTCTTTTAACCTCACGATCCATTATTTCGACGGGTTCTTCGATGAATTGAAGTTTTTCGTTGATTTGGATTTCATCTAACGGAATAGTGAGATCTTCTTTAGCAAAACATTTCTTTAAATTCGAGACGTGGAAAGTGTTATGTACAGCCGCGAGTTGTTGAGGTAACTCTAGTCGGTAAGCTACTGGTCCGACACGATCAATAATCTTGAATGGTCCAATATACCTTGGATTTAATTTCCCTCGTTTACCAAATCGAACAACGCCTTTCCAAGGTGCAACTTTAAGCATGACCATCTCTCCAATTTCAAATTCTATATCTTTTCTTTTAATGTCAGCGTAGCTCTTTTGTCGACTTTGGGCGGTTTTCAACCGTTGTTGAATTTGGATGATCTTCTCGGTAGTTTCTTGTATAATCTCCGGACCCGTAATCTGTCTATCCCCCACTTCACTCCAACAAATCGGAGACCTGCACTTTCTACCATAAAGTGCTTCAAATGGCGCCATCTCAATACTTGAATGGTAGCTGTTGTTGTAGGAAAATTCTGCTAACGGTAGATGTCGATCCCAACTGTTTCCGAAATCAATAACACATGCTCGTAGCATGTCTTCAAGCGTTTGTATCGTCCTTTCGCTCTGCCCATCAGTTTGTGGATGATAGGCAGTACTCATGTCTAGACGAGTTCCTAATGCTTGCTGTAATGTCTGCCAGAATCTTGAAATAAATCTGCCATCCCTATCAGAGATAATAGAGATTGGTATTCCATGTCTGGAGACGACTTCCTTCAAATACAGTCGTGCTAACTTCTCCATCTTGTCATCTTCTCTTATTGGTAGGAAGTGTGCTGATTTGGTGAGACGATCAACTATTACCCAAATAGTATCAAAACCACTTGCAGTCCTTGGCAATTTAGTGATGAAATCCATGGTAATGTTTTCCCATTTCCATTCCGGGATTTCGGGTTGTTGAAGTAGACCTGATGGTTTCTGATGCTCAGCTTTGACCTTAGAACACGTCAAACATTCTCCTACGTATTTAGCAACATCGGCTTTCATACCCGGCCACCAAAAATGTTTCTTGAGATCCTTGTACATCTTCCCCGTTCCAGGATGTATTGAGTATCTGGTTTTATGAGCTTCTCTAAGTACCATTTCTCTCATATCTCCAAATTTTGGTACCCAAATCCTTTCAGCCCTATACCGGGTTCCGTCTTCCCGAATATTAAGATGCTTCTCCGATCCTTTGGGTATTTCATCCTTTAAATTTCCCTCTTTTAAAACTCCTTGTTGCGCCTCCTTTATTTGAGTAGTAATGTTATTATGAATCATTATATTCATAGATTTTACTCGAATGGGTTCTCTATCCTTCCTGCTCAAGGCATCGGCTACCACATTTGCCTTCCCCGGGTGGTAACGAATCTCAAAATCGTAATCATTCAATAATTCAATCCACCTACGCTGCCTCATATTCAGTTGTTTCTGATTAAATATGTGTTGAAGACTTTTGTGGTCGGTATATATAATACTTTTGACCCCATATAAGTAGTGCCTCCAAGTCTTTAATGCAAAAACAACCGCGCCTAATTCCAAATCATGCGTCGTATAATTTTGTTCGTGAATCTTCAATTGTCTAGACGCATAAGCAATCACCTTCGTTCGTTGCATTAATACACAACCGAGACCTTGCTTTGATGCGTCACAATAAATCACAAAATCATCATTCCCTTCAGGCAATGACAATATAGGTGCCGTAGTTAGCTTTTTCTTCAATAACTGAAACGCTTTCTCTTGTTCATCATTCCATTCAAATTTCTTCCCTTTATTCGTTAATGCAGTCAAGGGTTTTGCTATTCTGGAAAAGTCTTGGATGAACCTTCTGTAGTAACCAGCTAGTCCTAAAAACTGGCGTACGTGTTTCGGAGTTTTCGGGGTTTCCCACTTTTCAACAGTTTCTATCTTTGCTGGATCCACCTTAATACCTTCTTTGTTCACTATGTGACCGAGGAATTGAACTTCTTCCAACCAAAATGCACACTTTGAAAACTTAGCGTACAATTCTTCCTTCCTCAATACTTCTAACACCTTTCTCAAATGTTCACCGTGTTCTTGGTCATTCTTTGAGTAAATAAGTATGTCATCAATGAAAACAATGACAAACTTGTCAAGGTATGGTCCATACACTCGGTTCATAAGGTCCATGAACACAGCTGGTGCATTAGTTAAACCAAACGGCATGACCATAAACTCGTAATGACCGTAACGTGTTCTGAAAGCAGTCTTTGGAATATCATCTTCTTTCACCCTCATTTGATGATACCCGGAACGTAAGTCAATCTTTGAATAAACAGACGAGCCTTGTAGTTGATCAAATAAGTCGTCGATTCTCGGTAGTGGGTAGCGGTTCTTGATGGTAAGTTTGTTCAACTCTCGGTAGTCGATACACAACCTGAATGTACCATCTTTCTTCTTGACAAACAAAACAGGAGCTCCCCACGGTGATGTGCTTGGTTGAATGAAACCACGCTCTAAAAGTTCTTGTAATTGGCTTTGCAGTTATTTCATCTCGCTGGGTGCGAGTCTGTAAGGAGCACGAGCTATTGGTGCAGCTCCTGGTACAAGATCTATTTGAAATTCAACGGATCGATGTGGGGGTAATCCGGGTAATTCTTTTGGAAATACATCGGGAAATTCTTTTGCAATGGGAACATCATTGATGCTCTTTTCTTCAGTTTGTACTTTCTCGATGTGTGCTAGAACAGCATAGCAACCTTTTCTTATTAGTTTTTGTGCCTTCAAATTACTAATAAGATGTATTTAATAGACACAAAAAACTAATATAAATATTAATATTATTGTTATATATGTATCATTTATTATTAAGTTAATATTTTCAAAATAGTGTTCGTAAGGTGATCATCCAACCTCAAGAAATCTTTGTTTCTTACAGTAGGTTATCATTCTAATACAAGGTAATAATCATATTCAAACTTTGGTTCAATTTCTATAACTATAACAATCTTATTTCAAGTGATGATCTTACTTGAACTTGTTTTCGTGTCATGATTTTGCTTCAAGAACTTTGAGCCATCCAAGGATCCATTGAAGCTAGATCCATTTTTCTCTTTTCCAGTAGGTTCATCCAAGGAACTTAAGGTAGTAATGATGTTCATAACATCATTCGATTCATACATATAAAGCTATCTTATTCGAAGGTTTAAACTTGTAATCACTAGAACATAGTTTAGTTAATTCTAAACTATTTCGCAAACAAAAGTTAATCCTTCTAACTTGACTTTTAAAATCAACTAAACACATGTTCTATATCTATATGATATGCTAACTTAATGATTTAAAACCTGGAAACACGAAAAACACCGTAAAACCGGATTTACGCCGTCTTAGTAACACCGCGGGCTGTTTTGGGTTAGTTAATTAAAAAACTATGATAAACTTTGATTTAAAAGTTGTTATTCTGAGAAAATGATTTTTATTATGAACATGAAACTATATCCAAAAATTATGGTTAAACTCAAAGTGGAAGTATGTTTTACCACCACAACTTGCGACAACTTTATGATTCCCATTTCAAATCTTACGTAACTTTACAACTTTATGTAAAGTATATATATATATATATATTTATTATTTAATATATAATATATTTAATCTTTAGAATTAATTAAATATTATATTATATTTACGCTCATGGTAAAAATATAATTTTTACAAAAATGACACGGTCGTGGTCTCACGACTCATGTACCACTTTCGGTTTTTCGGGCGCACTTTCGTACGTTTAGAAAACTAGCCTTTTACGTTACGTGACGTGTACCTTTTACAAAAATTAGACTTACATAACAATAAATTACTTTTATAAAAATATAACTTGTGAAGTTGAGCGTTGTGGTCATTTCCTTCTATAAATTAAAGTCTCGTTGTTTGTCAAAATATTTTATTTTAAATTAAACATTTTGTGACACGTACCTTTATTAATAACTAGACTTAAATTAATTAAAAACTAACCCACTCAAAGTGTAACTTAATCTTTTGAGTGTTTTGGTCATTTACTTTTATAATTCATAATCTTGTTATTTATCAAAGCCTATTTATTAATATTAGTGTAAATCAAAACGTTTCAATGATTAATTAAGATATCAAAATATATACCTAATATGTAGGTTTGTTATATTTATTAATAATACAATAATTAGATTTTCCAAAACTAATAATAGTTTAAAAGTTTATTTTAAATTCGTTTAGAAAAGCTTATAACACGTAACGTTTACACTTTAAAACTTAGGTCGATATAATTTATTTATGCGCCAACGTTTTCCTTAAACTTTCTAAATAAAATATTTTAATATCGATCGAATCAAATAACCAGGTTCTATTATATCGAAAAACGTTTTCGCACGTTTGAAAATAATTCAAACTAATATTATAGAATTCATTTCTCCACTAGCTTTTGTCTAACCCTTAATAATAACACTTTTGTTCTTACCCGTGATTACTTTACCAAATATTCCGAATACCGTTAAAAGTAAGAGTTTTCAATTCAAAGTAGACCTCATAACAGAGACTCGTAATCTTAATTCAATGTATCTGATAATTCAATCATTTGGTATTATCTTTTAATCTTGTCGATAAACTTACATCGAACAAATACATTCATGTAACATATTATTCATTCAATACCGTGATAATATTTCCAACCTCATTAGATAGATCTCAAAGCTTATATTCATATCAACTAATCCATTCAATGTTTTATAATATGTGTCAATCTAATAAGCACACATGTATATATATATATATATATATTTACACGTAATTGTTCCTGAATCGTTTGGCATGGTCAAAGGGTATTTAATTAAATGAATATAATTTCAAAACTTTCGAGACTCAATCATTACAGATTTGCTTATCGTTTTGGATACATATAAAGATTAAAGTTTAAATTTGGTTGGAAATTTCCGGGTCATCACAGTACCTACCCGTTAAAAGAAATTTCGTCCCGAAATTTGATAGAGGTCGTCATGGCTAACAGTAAGAATGTTATTATGACGAATGTAAACGGATACATAGAGTTTTATCATCATTGGGTAATATAGGTAACCCAATTTGATTATTCGAAGAGTATAAGTGAAGTTATCGCAAAAGAGTGAAAATGAATAAATACAGGTTTGACTTAACCGGCGGCGTATTCAAGATTGATTTCCGGAATTTAAGGAATTTAGAAGAAATATTCATAATAAGATTTGATTCTTCGATAATTAAGGAGATTCAGATCTTCTTTGCTCAAACGCGCTAATCTGCTTCGATTGCTCTGTCGGATATTTTTTCTATAAATCTGCCTTCTCCATTTTCTTAAGACTCACACCTTCTATTCTTTCTTCCTCAATTCATACATTAAAGTGTTTGTTAATATGCTTCATCCCATCCTAATCCTTGATATCCTCTTAACTTTTATATCTGTCATTCTTCTTTTTAACCTGCCACCGGAAGAATCTATTTACTTCTACTATACCCTAGGGTTTATAGTGTTTCTAGTTCTTCCGTGTCTTTATGTTGCTATTTGCATTGACATCTACGGTTTATAATTTACGGGTGGTTGTTGGGTTTTATATCATCCCTTATACCTCGATGTCCTTGTATCTGTGTTCCGTAATCATTGTCATCCACAGTTAATGTTCTCTCCCATTTGCCGCGTTTTATACCCCAATTTCTATTTCGGAGTTTTGTCCTTTCGTTTCTTCTTCTTGTGATTAATTAGCTCTTGTAATGGTCCAGAATTCGTAGGTATGGATTCCAGAATGAACATAGTAATTGTTCTAAGATGGAAATTGAAAGGGTACTATCTTGATTTGTCAAATTACCAGAATACCCTGAAAAATACCGAATCATCAAGAAATATTTTCTTAATATGTTTAGAGATTAGATAGAATGTCAGAGTCGTGTAAATGACACATGATAACGGTATATTCTGTGAATCATCACGTTCCATTAGAAACTCAACATGAATTACTGCAATATAATGACGTTGATCAAGTGTCATTATATTATACTAACCCATGCATCAGTTCCCAACACTACTTCAAAAACATTCATATTCAAATTTTTCAGAATTTAGAAACTAACACAGTTTCTTTTATGTTGCAGATACTACGGAGAGATAAATGATCTCAGATAAGAATAGTTGCGAAAATATCTCCAGAGATATGGAGAATATGTATAATGGAAGATACGAAGATATCTTATAATATTTAAGATATGATGATGATGAAGAATATCTGTCTGTGAAGGTTTAGAATAAGAAGTAACGTGTTTGCTAACGATTTCAGCAGACACTGAATCAGTTGGATCCTTTGAAGACATGTTCAGTCCTTGTGATTTATCCATAGCCTCTTTCATACTTTGCTCAATCCGTTTTCCAGTTCCAAATCTTCTCTTTTTCTGAGCTTTACCAACTCACTATCTTCTATCATCAAACTTTTGGCCGGTTAGACCATATACCATTTTTATGTTTCTTCTGCATTTAATGCTATAATATCTGAATCACTGGTTATCAATCCGAGGTGGGTTCAAAATAAACATACCTTCACAGGTTTTGATTATATTATATTACAATATTTTTTTTTTTGGACTACTTCTTTGAGGTAGTTTACTTATTATTATTATTATTATTATTATTATTATTATTATTATTATTATTATTATTATTATTATTATTATTATTATTATTATTATTATTATTATTATTATTATTATTATTATCATCATCATCATCATCATCATCATCATCATTTTTATGTAAGTAGTATTATTATTGAAACTAATTAATTTTTTTTATATATAAATTATCATTTTTATTATTAGAACTATCATTATTATTATTATTATTAGAATTATCATTATTTTTATCATTATTATTTTTATTATCATTTTTATTATTTCTAACACTAATATTATTATTATTTTTATCATTATTATTATTAGTATTATTAATATATCAAATAAAGATTTTTTATATAAAAATATATTATTTACATAAAACATAACTATATTAATATGTTTGTAATAAATATTAATTATCTATTTAATGTATAAAAAAATATAGTTAATTTAGTTATTAATGAAACGAACAAGTTACTAAAATAACAAATAATAATAATACCTAGATTTGTTCAATTACAATTATATGTGTTAATATATATATATATATAATTGATATAGGTTCGTGAATCCGAGGTCAACCCTGCATTGTTCAGTTTCGTCGTATGAATATTTTTACTACAAAATATTGTAGAGTGAGTTTCATTTGATCCCTTTTTCTCTTTACATTTTTGGGACTGAGAATACATGCGCTGTTTTTTACAACTGCTTTATTAAATGCTTTTGAAATATATTTTGAACTGCGAATACATGAAATGCTTTTATAAATGTTTGACGAGATAGACACAAGCAAAACATTCCTCGAATGAATTATTATGTAGACAGAAGTTCTGCGGATTATTATTGAATTATGTGGACATGATAATTGCCACCATTGAATTATGTGGACATGATAATTGCCACCATTGAATTATGTGGACATGATAATTGCCACCAGTTGATGTGAATGTTATATATCGAGAGAATGATTTTATACACAGGTTATGTGTATGTTATTTTTGTGCACAAGATATGTGTACGGTTACTATGATTTAGGAAAATGGTTTCATACACGAGAAAGATGTACTGTATTTAAAAGATATAGCATGTACATTACAGGTGGGTATAGGATTCGGGCCCATTTGTACCATGCAGCATTTAAATCTTGTGGTCTATCAAAATGATGAATTTTATTTTTTATGATAAACTTATGAACTCACCAACCTTTTGGTTGACACTTGAAAGCATGTTTATTCTCAGGTATGAAAGAAATCTTTCGCTGTGCATTTGCTCATATTAGAGATATTAATTGGAGTCATTCATGACATATTTCAAAAGACGTTGCATTCGAGTCATCGAGTTCATCAAGATAAGTATGCGACAGCGGAAGCTCTTAATAATCACCTGAGAATAAACATGCTTAAAACGTCAACAAAAATGTTGGTGAGTTATAGGTTTAACCTATATATATCAAATCGTAACAATAGACCACAAGATTTCATATTTCAATACACATCCCATACATAGAGATAAAAATCATTCATATGGTGAACACCTGGTAACCGACATTCACAATCTGCATATAAGAATATCCCCATAATTCCGGGATCCTCCTTCGGACATGATATAAATTTCGAAGTACTAAAGCATCCGGTACTTTGGATGGGGCTTGTTGGGCCCGATAGATCTATCTTTAGGATTCGCGTCAATTAGGGTGTCTGTTCCCTAATTCTTATATTACCAGACTTAATAAAAAGGGGCATATTCGATTTGGATAATTCAACCATATAATGTAGTTTTGATTACTTGTGTCTATTTCGTAAAACAGTAATAAAAACAACGCATGTATTCTCAGTCCCAAAAATATATATTGCAAAAGCATTTAAAAAGGGAGCAAATCCTAAAATATAATATTAATATTTTAAATCTTCTTAGTTCTTTATTATATTTCTTTATTTTTTAAAGTGTTATTTCAGATTTTTCAATAGTTTCTATAAACCATCCCAAGGTAACCCAAGTGGTTGGGGCACTGAGATCCTTGCAAAAGGTCTCAGGTTCAATTCTTGGGGTGGTCAGGGAAGGGTTGAAAACAGCCAGGAAATATTCCTGATGGGCTGCGTACACTAAAGTATGGGGTCGGATTACTCGCCTTCCCGGGTAACCCGAACAGAAAAAAAAAAAACCTTACAACTTTTCAATAGTTTCTATAAAAATAATAATAATAATAATAATAATAATAATAATAATAATAATAATAATAATGTCTAATAACATTTCACTCATCAAGCGACATAAGTACCATACGTATTAAACTTTACAAGAAGTAGAAATAAGTATGAATTCAAGATATTTTATGTCATAAACATTCTTTAGAAAGAGAAAAAAAAAAGTTATAATAATAGTTGAAAACAAGACAGAGTTGTTAAACTTATTTAAATGACACCCAAAAAGCATATGTATAAAACTTTGTCTGATTATGCTCATAAGATTCCTCGGGAAATTACAAGACAAAGATGAAGAAAATGATCCCTGAATAAAATAAAAAGTATTTTAATAATAATAAAAAAATTATTGTTATTCTTATGGACGTTGGTAATAATAATAATAATATTTTCTTTAAATTTTATATTATTATTTTATATTAATCGTGTCGGACCAGTAGCTTACCGACTAGAGTTACCTCAACAACTCGCGGCTGTACATAACACTTTCCACGTCTCGAATTTAAAGAAATGTTTTGCTAAAGAAGATCTCACTATTCCGTTAGATGAAATCCAAATCAACGAAAAACTTCAATTCATCGAAGAACCCGTCGAAATAATGGATCGTGAGGTTAAAAGACTTAAGCAAAACAAGATACCAATTGTTAAGGTTCGATGGAATGCTCGTAGAGGACCCGAGTTCACCTGGGAGCGTGAAGATCAGATGAAGAAGAAATACCCGCATCTATTTCCAGAAGATTCGTCAACACCTTCAACAGCTTAAAATTTCGGGGCGAAATTTATTTAACGGGTAGGTACTGTAGTGACCCGAACTTTTCCATGTTTATATATATTAACTGAGATTGATGTTTACATGATTAAATGTTTCCAACATGTTAAGCAATCAAACTTGTTAAGACTTGATTAATTGAAATAGGTTTCATATAGACAATTGACCACCCAAGTTGACCGGTGATTCACGAACGTTAAAACTTGTAAAAAAACTATATGATGACATATATATGGTTATATATATAGTTAACATGATATTATGATAAGTAAACATATCATTAATTATATTAACAATGAACTACATATGTAAAAACAAGACTACTAACTTAATGATTTTGAAACGAGACATATATGTAACGTTTATCGTTGTAACGACATTTAATGTATATATATCATATTAAGAGATATTCGTACATCATAATATCATAATAATATAATAATTTAAAATCTCTTTTGTTATTATAAACATTGGGTTAACAACATTTAACAAGATCGTTAACCTAAAGGTTTCAAAACAACACTTACATGTAACGACTAACGATGACTTAACGACTCAGTTATAATGTATATACATGTAGTGTTTTAATATGTATTTATACACTTTTGAAAGACTTCAATACACTTATCAAAATACTTCTACTTAATAAAAATGCTTACAATTACATTCTCGTTCAGTTTCATCAACAATTCTACTCGTATGCACCCGTATTCGTACTCGTACAATACACAGCTTTTAGATGTATGTACTATTGGTATATACACTCCAATGATCAGCTCTTAGCAGCCCATGTGAGTCACCTAACACATGTGGGAACCATCATTTGGCAACTAGCATGAAATATCTCATAAGATTACAAAAATATGAGTAATCATTCATGACTTATTTACATGAAAACAAAATTACATATCCTTTATATCTAATCCATACACCAACGACCAAAAACACCTACAAACACTTTCATTCTTCAATTTTCTTCATCTAATTGAACTCTCTCAAGTTCTATCTTCAAGTTCTAAGTGTTCTTCATAAATTCCAAAAGTTCTAGTTTCATAAAATCAAGAATACTTTCAAGTTTGCTAGCTCACTTCCAATCTTGTAAGGTGATCATCCAACCTCAAGAAATCTTTGTTTCTTACAGTAGGTTATCATTCTAATACAAGGTAATAATCATATTCAAACTTTGGTTCAATTTCTATAACTATAACAATCTTATTTCAAGTGATGATCTTACTTGAACTTGTTTTCGTGTCATGATTTTGCTTCAAGAACTTTGAGCCATCCAAGGATCCATTGAAGCTAGATCCATTTTTATCTTTTCCAGTAGGTTCATCCAAGGAACTTAAGGTAGTAATGATGTTCATAACATCATTCAATTCATACATATAAAGCTATCTTATTCGAAGGTTTAAACTTGTAATCACTAGAACATAGTTTAGTTAATTCTAAACTTGTTCGCAAACAAAAGTTAATCCTTCTAACTTGACTTTTAAAATCAACTAAACACATGTTCTATATCTATATGATATGCTAACTTAATGATTTAAAACCTGGAAACACGAAAAACACCATAAAACCGGATTTACGCCGTCGTAGTAACACCGCGGGCTGTTTTGGGTTAGTTAATTAAAAACTATGATAAACTTTGATTTAAAAGTTGTTATTCTGAGAAAATGATTTTTATTATGAACATGAAACTATATCCAAAAATTATGGTTAAACTCAAAGTGGAAGTATGTTTTCTAAAATGGTCATCTAGACGTCGTTCTTTCGACTGAAATGACTACCTTTACAAAAACGACTTGTAACTTATTTTTCCGACTATAAACCTATACTTTTTTTGTTTAGATTCATAAAATAGAGTTCAATATGAAACCATAGCAATTTGATTCACTCAAAACGGATTTAAAATGAAGAAGTTATGGGTAAAACAAGATTGGATAATTTTTCTCATTTTAGCTACGTGAAAATTGGTAACAAATCTATTCCAACCATAACTTAATCAACTTGTATTATATATTATGTAATCTTGAGATACCATAGACACGTATACAATGTTTCGACCTATCATGTCGACACATCTATATATATTTCGGAACAACCATAGACACTCTATATGTGAATGTTGGAGTTAGCTATACAGGGTTGAGGTTGATTCCAAAATATATATAGTTTGAGTTGTGATCAATACTGAGATACGTATACACTGGGTCGTGGATTGATTCAAGATAATATTTATCGATTTATTTCTGTACATCTAACTGTGGACAACTAGTTGTAGGTTACTAACGAGGACAGCTGACTTAATAAACTTAAAACATCAAAATATATTAAAAGTGTTGTAAATATATTTTGAACATACTTTGATATATATGTATATATTGTTATAGGTTCGTGAATCAACCAGTGGCCAAGTCTTACTTCCCGACGAAGTAAAAATCTGTGAAAGTGAGTTATAGTCCCACTTTTAAAATCTAATATTTTTGGGATGAGAATACATGCAGGTTTTATAAATGATTTACAAAATAGACACAAGTACGTGAAACTACATTCTATGGTTGAATTATCGAAATCGAATATGCCCCTTTTTATTAAGTCTGGTAATCTAAGAATTAGGGAACAGACACCCTAATTGACGCGAATCCTAAAGATAGATCTATTGGGCCTAACAAACCCCATCCAAAGTACCGGATGCTTTAGTACTTCGAAATTTATATCATATCCGAAGGGTGTCCCGGAATGATGGGGATATTCTTATATATGCATCTTGTTATTGTCGGTTACCAGGTGTTCACCATATGAATGATTTTTATCTCTATGTATGGGATGTGTATTGAAATATGAAATCTTGTGGTCTATTGTTACGATTTGATATATATAGGTTAAACC
The DNA here is from genome assembly GCF_046630445.1 of Rutidosis leptorrhynchoides. Classification (NCBI taxonomy): domain Eukaryota; kingdom Viridiplantae; phylum Streptophyta; class Magnoliopsida; order Asterales; family Asteraceae; genus Rutidosis; species Rutidosis leptorrhynchoides. The sequence goes on along the minus strand of NC_092336.1, from coordinate 555,141,063 downwards.
TATAACTCACCAACATTTTTGTTGACGTTTTAAGCATGTTTATTCTCAGGTGATTATTAAGAGCTTCCGCTGTCACATACTTAAATAAGGACAAGATTTGGAGTCCATGCTTGTATGATATTGTGTAAAAACTGCATTCAAGAAACTTATTTTGTTGTAACATATTTGTATTGTAAACCATTATGTAATGGTCGTGTGTAAACAGGATATTTTAGATTATCATTATTTGATAATCTACGTAAAGCGTTTTAAACCTTTATTGATGAAATAAAGGTTATGGTTTGTTTAAAAATGAATGCAGTCTTTGAAAAACGTCTCATATAGAGGTCAAAACCTCGCAACGAAATCAAGTAATATGGAACTTGCGAGGTTTTGACCTCTATATGAGACGTTTTTCAAAGACTGCATTCATTTTTAAAACAAACCATAACCTTTATTTCATAGATAAAGGTTTTAAAAAGCTTTACGTAGATTATCAAATAATGATAATCTAAAATATCCTGTTTACACACGACCATTACATAATGGTTTACAATACAAATATGTTACAACAAAATAAGTTTCTTGAATGCAGTTTTTACACAATATCATACAAGCATGGACTCCAAATCTCGTCCTTATTTAAGTATGCGACAGCGGAAGCTCTTAATAATCACCTGAGAATAAACATGCTTAAAACGTCAACAAAAATGTTGGTGAGTTATAGGTTTAACCTATATATATCAAATCATAATAATAGACCACAAGAGTTCATATTTCAATACACATCCCATACATAGAGATAAAAATCATTCATATGGTGAACATCTGGTAACCGACATTAACAAGATGCATATATAAGAATATCCCCATCATTCCGGGACACCCTTCGGATATGATATAAATTTCGAAGTACTAAAGCATCCGGTACTTTGGATGGGGTTTGTTAGGCCCAATAGATCTATCTTTAGGATTCGCGTCAATTAGGGTGTTTGTTCCCTAATTCTTAGATTACCAGACTTAATAAAAAGGGGCATATTCGATTTCAATAATTCAACCATAGAATGTAGTTTTATGTACTTGTGTCTATTTTGTAAATCATTTATAAAACTTGCATGTATTCTCATCCCAAAAATATTAGATTTTAAAAGTGGGACTATAACTCACTTTAACAGATTTTTACTTCGTCGGGAAGTAAGACTTGGCCACTGGTTAATTCACGAACCTATAACAATATATACATATATATCAAAGTATGTTCAAAATATATTTACAACACTTTTAATATATTTTGATTTTTTAAGTTTATTAAGTCAGCTGTCCTCGTTAGTAACCTACAACTAGTTGTCCACAGTTAGATGTGCAGAAATAAATCGATAAATATTATCTTGAATCAATCCACGACCCAGTGTATACGTATCTCAGTATTGATCACAACTCAAACTATATATATTTTGGAATCAACCTCAACCCTGTATAGCTAACTCCAACATTCACATATAGAGTGTCTATGGTTGTTCCGAAATATATATAGATGTGTCGACATGATAGGTCGAAACATTGTATACGTGTCTATGGTATCTCAAGATTACATAATATACAATACAAGTTGATTAAGTTATGGTTGGAATAGATTTGTTACCAATTTTCACGTAGCTAAAATGAGAAAAATTATCCAATCTTGTTTTACCCATAACTTCTTCATTTTAAATCCGTTTTGAGTGAATCAAATTGCTATGGTTTCATATTGAACTCTATTTTATGAATCTAAACAGAAAAGTATAGGTTTATAGTCGGAAAAATAAGTTACAAGTTATTTTTGTAAAGGTAGTCATTTCAGTCGAAAGAACGACGTCTAGATGACCATTTTAGAAAACATACTTCCACTTTGAGTTTAATCATAATTTTTGGATATAGTTTCATGTTCATAATAAAAATCATTTTCTCAGAATAACAACTTTAAAATCAAAGTTTATCATAGTTTTTAATTAACTAACCCAAAACAGCCCGCGGTGTTACTACGACGGCGTAAATCCGGTTTTACGGTGTTTTTCGTGTTTCCAGGTTTTAAATCATTAAGTTAGCATATCATATAGATATAGAACATGTGTTTAGTTGATTTTAAAAGTCAAGTTAGAAGGATTAACTTTTGTTTGCGAACAAGTTTAGAATTAACTAAACTATGTTCTAGTGAATACAAGTTTAAACCTTCGAATAAGATAGCTTTATATGTATAAATTGAATGATGTTATGAACATCATTACTGCCTTAAGTTCCTTGGATAAACCTACTGGAAAAGAGAAAAATGGATCTAGCTTCAATGGATCCTTGGATGGCTCGAAGTTCTTGAAGCAGAATCATGACACGAAAACAAGTTCAAGTAAGATCATCACTTGAAATAAGATTGTTATAGTTATAGAAATTGAACCAAAGTTTGAATATGATTATTACCTTGTATTAGAATGATAACCTACTGTAAGAAACAAAGATTTCTTGAGGTTGGATGATCACCTTACAAGATTGGAAGTGAGCTAGCAAACTTGAAAGTATTCTTGATTTTATGAAACTATAACTTTTGGAATTTATGAAGAACACTTAGAACTTGAAGATAGAACTTGAGAGAGATCAATTAGATGAAGAAAATTGAAGAATGAAAGTGTTTGTAGGTGTTTTTGGTCGTTGGTGTATGGATTAGATATAAAGGATATGTAATTTTGTTTTCATGTAAATAAGTCATGAATGATTACTCATATTTTTGTAATTTTATGAGATATTTCATGCTAGTTGCCAAATGATGGTTCCCACATGTGTTAGGTGACTCACATGGGCTGCTAAGAGCTGATCATTGGAGTGTATATACCAATAGTACATACATCTAAAAGCTGTGTATTGTACGAGTACGAATACGGGTGCATACGAGTAGAATTGTTGATGAAACTGAACGAGGATGTAATTGTAAGCATTTTTGTTAAGTAGAAGTATTTTGATAAGTGTATTGAAGTCTTTCAAAAGTGTATAAATACATATTAAAACACTACATGTATATACATTTTAACTGAGTCGTTAAGTCATCGTTAGTCGTTACATGTAAGTGTTGTTTTGAAACCTTTAGGTTAACGATCTTGTTAAATGTTGTTAACCCAATGTTTATAATATCAAATGAGATTTTAAATTATTATATTATCATGATATTATCATGTATGAATATCTCTTAATATGATATATATACATTAAATGTCTTTACAACGATAATCGTTACATATATGTCTCGTTTAAAAATCATTAAGTTAGTAGTCTTGTTTTTACATATGTAGTTCATTGTTAATATACTTAATGATATGTTTACTTATCATAGTATCATGTTAACTATATATATATCCATATATATGTCATCATATAGTTTTTACAAGTTTTAACGTTCGTGAATCACCGGTCAACTTGGGTGGTCAATTGTCTATATGAAACATATTTCAATTAATCAAGTCTTAACAAGTTTGATTGCTTAACATGTTGGAAACATTTAATCATGTAAATATCAATCTCAATTAATATATATAAACATGGAAAAGTTCGGGTCACTACAGTACCTACCCGTTAAATAAATTTCGTCCCGAAATTTTAAGCTGTTGAAGGTGTTGACGAATCTTCTGGAAATAGATGCGGGTATTTCTTCTTCATCTGATCTTCACGCTCCCAGGTGAACTCGGGTCCTCTACGAGCATTCCATCGAACCTTAACAATTGGTATCTTGTTTTGCTTAAGTCTTTTAACCTCACGATCCATTATTTCGACGGGTTCTTCGATGAATTGAAGTTTTTCGTTGATTTGGATTTCATCTAACGGAATAGTGAGATCTTCTTTAGCAAAACATTTCTTTAAATTCGAGACGTGGAAAGTGTTATGTACAGCCGCGAGTTGTTGAGGTAACTCTAGTCGGTAAGCTACTGGTCCGACACGATCAATAATCTTGAATGGTCCAATATACCTTGGATTTAATTTCCCTCGTTTACCAAATCGAACAACGCCTTTCCAAGGTGCAACTTTAAGCATGACCATCTCTCCAATTTTAAATTCTATATCTTTTCTTTTAATGTCAGCGTAGCTCTTTTGTCGACTCTGGGCGGTTTTCAACCGTTGTTGAATTTGGATGATCTTCTCGGTAGTTTCTTGTATAATCTCTGGACCCGTAATCTGTCTATCCCCCACTTCACTCCAACAAATCGGAGACCTGCACTTTCTACCATAAAGTGCTTCAAACGGCGCCATCTCAATGCTTGAATGGTAGCTGTTGTTGTAGGAAAATTCTGCTAACGGTAGATGTCGATCCCAACTGTTTCCGAAATCAATAACACATGCTCGTAGCATGTCTTCAAGCGTTTGTATCGTCCTTTCGCTCTGCCCATCAGTTTGTGGATGATAGGCAGTACTCATGTCTAGACGAGTTCCTAATGCTTGCTGTAATGTCTGCCAGAATCTTGAAATAAATCTGCCATCCCTATCAGAGATAATAGAGATTGGTATTCCATGTCTGGAGATGACTTCCTTCAAATACAGTCGTGCTAACTTCTCCATCTTGTCATCTTCTCTTATTGGCAAAAAGTGTGCTGATTTGGTGAGACGGTCAACTATTACCCAAATAGTATCAAAACCACTTGCAGTCCTTGGCAATTTAGTGATGAAATCCATGGTAATGTTTTCCCATTTCCATTCCGGGATTTCGGGTTGTTGAAGTAGACCTGATGGTTTCTGATGCTCAGCTTTGACCTTAGAACACGTCAAACATTCTCCTACGTATTTAGCAACATCGGTTTTCATACCCGGCCACCAAAAATGTTTCTTGAGATCCTTGTACATCTTCCCCGTTCCAGGATGTATTGAGTATCTGGTTTTATGAGCTTCTCTAAGTACCATTTCTCTCATATCTCCAAATTTTGGTACCCAAATCCTTTCAGCCCTATACCGGGTTCCGTCTTCCCAAATATTAAGATGCTTCTCCGATCCTTTGGGTATTTCATCCTTTAAATTTCCCTCTTTTAAAACTCCTTGTTGCGCCTCCTTTATTTGAGTAGTAATGTTATTATGAATCATTATATTCATAGATTTTACTCGAATGGGTTCTCTGTCCTTCCTGCTCAAGGCATCGGCTACCACATTTGCCTTCCCCGGGTGGTAACGAATCTCAAAGTCGTAATCATTCAATAATTCAATCCACCTACGCTGCCTCATATTCAGTTGTTTCTGATTAAATATGTGTTGAAGACTTTTGTGGTCGGTATATATAATACTTTTGACCCCATATAAGTAGTGCCTCCAAGTCTTTAATGCAAAAACAACCGCGCCTAATTCCAAATCATGCGTCGTATAATTTTGTTCGTGAATCTTCAATTGTCTAGACGCATAAGCAATCACCTTCGTTCGTTGCATTAATACACAACCGAGACCTTGCTTTGATGCATCACAATAAATCACAAAATCATCATTCCCTTCAGGCAATGACAATATAGGTGCCGTAGTTAGCTTTTTCTTCAATAACTGAAACGCTTTCTCTTGTTCATCATTCCATTCAAATTTCTTCCCTTTATGCGTTAATGCAGTCAAGGGTTTTGCTATTCTGGAAAAGTCTTGGATGAACCTTCTGTAGTAACCAGCTAGTCCTAAAAACTGGAGTAACAACTTCTAATATTAGCTTAGATATTATATTAACTTAATAATAAATATTAAATAATATTTATTAGTATATTATAATATTAATTAATTGAAATATATATTAAAGTATTATTAATATTAATTGATTAAGTTTGGTCGTAGTTAATATGTTGCGCTAATAAGTAAAATTATTAAATCATTAAGCAGCTATGCCAAAGGTGTGAAAAGAATCACTCGGGGTTCTGCACCAAATTTTGCAACAAGTGTAAAAGAAATGGTCATAGCGCGGCGAAGTGTGAGGTCTACGGACCAGGGGTTAATAGAACGAAAGGAACAAATGGTGTCGGAACGAGTAATGGCGGAGCAAGTAGTGTCGGAGCAAGTTATGCCAATGTAGTTTGTTATAAATGTGGAAAACCAGGCCACATTATTAGAAATTGCCCGAACCAGGAGAACACGAATGGACAAGGCCGTGGAAGAGTTTTCAATATTAATGCGGTAGAGGCACAGGAAGACCCGGAGCTTGTTACGGGTACGTTTCTTATTGACAATAAATCTGCTTACGTTTTATTTGATTCGGGTGCGGATAGAAGCTATATGAGTAGAGATTTTTGTGCTAAATTAAGTTGTCCATTGACGCCTTTGGATAGTAAATTTTTACTCGAATTAGCAAATGGTAAATTAATTTCAGCAGATAATATATGTCGGAATCGAGAAATTAAACTGGTTAGCGAAACATTTAAGATTGATTTGATACCAGTAGAGTTAGGGAGTTTTGATGTGATAATCGGTATGGACTGGTTGAAAGAAGTGAAAGCGGAGATCGTTTGTTACAAAAATGCAATTCGCATTATACGAGAAAAAGGAAAACCCTTAATGGTGTACGGAGAAAAGGGCAACACGAAGCTACATCTTATTAGTAATTTGAAGGCACAAAAACTAATAAGAAAAGGTTGCTATGCTGTTCTAGCACACATCGAGAAAGTACAAACTGAAGAAAAGAGCATCAATGATGTTCCCATTGCAAAAGAATTTCCCGATGTATTTCCAAAAGAATTACCCGGATTACCCCCACATCGATCCGTTGAATTTCAAATAGATCTTGTACCAGGAGCTGCACCAATAGCTCGTGCTCCTTACAGACTCGCACCCAGCGAGATGAAAGAACTGCAAAGCCAATTACAAGAACTTTTAGAGCGTGGTTTCATTCAACCAAGCACATCACCGTGGGGAGCTCCTGTTTTGTTTGTCAAGAAGAAAGATGGTACATTCAGGTTGTGTATCGACTACCGAGAGTTGAACAAACTTACCATCAAGAACCGCTACCCACTACCGAGAATCGACGACTTATTTGATCAACTACAAGGCTCGTCTGTTTATTCAAAGATTGACTTACGTTCCGGGTATCATCAAATGAGGGTGAAAGAAGATGATATTCCAAAGACTGCTTTCAGAACACGTTACGGTCATTACGAGTTTATGGTCATGCCGTTTGGTTTAACTAATGCACCAGCTGTGTTCATGGACCTTATGAACCGAGTGTGTGGACCATACCTTGACAAGTTTGTCATTGTTTTCATTGATGACATACTTATTTACTCAAAGAATGACCAAGAACACGGTGAACATTTGAGAAAGGTGTTAGAAGTATTGAGGAAGGAAGAATTGTACGCTAAGTTTTCAAAGTGTGCATTTTGGTTGGAAGAAGTTCAATTCCTCGGTCACATAGTGAACAAAGAAGGTATTAAGGTGGATCCAGCAAAGATAGAAACTGTTGAAAAGTGGGAAACCCCGAAAACTCCGAAACACGTACGCCAGTTTTTAGGACTAGCTGGTTACTACAGAAGGTTCATCCAAGACTTTTCCAGAATAGCAAAACCCTTGACTGCATTAACGAATAAAGGGAAGAAATTTGAATGGAATGATGAACAAGAGAAAGCGTTTCAGTTATTGAAGAAAAAGCTAACTACGGCACCTATATTGTCATTGCCTGAAGGGAATGATGATTTTGTGATTTATTGTGACGCATCAAAGCAAGGTCTCAGTTGTGTATTAATGCAACGAACGAAGGTGATTGCTTATGCGTCTAGACAATTGAAGATTCACGAACAAAATTATACGACGCATGATTTGGAATTAGGCGCGGTTGTTTTTGCATTAAAGACTTGGAGGCACTACTTATATGGGGTCAAAAGTATTATATATACCGACCACAAAAGTCTTCAACACATATTTAATCAGAAACAACTGAATATGAGGCAGCGTAGGTGGATTGAATTATTGAATGATTACGATTTTGAGATTCGTTACCACCCGGGGAAGGCAAATGTGGTAGCCGATGCCTTGAGCAGGAAGGATAGAGAACCCATTCGAGTAAAATCTATGAATATAATGATTCATAATAACATTACTACTCAAATAAAGGAGGCGCAACAAGGAGTTTTAAAAGAGGGAAATTTAAAGGATGAAATACCCAAAGGATCGGAGAAGCATCTTAATATTCGGGAAGACGGAACCCGGTATAGGGCTGAAAGGATTTGGGTACCAAAATTTGGAGATATGAGAGAAATGGTACTTAGAGAAGCTCATAAAACCAGATACTCAATACATCCTGGAACGGGGAAGATGTACAAGGATCTCAAGAAACATTTTTGGTGGCCGGGTATGAAAGCCGATGTTGCTAAATACGTAGGAGAATGTTTGACGTGTTCTAAGGTCAAAGCTGAGCATCAGAAACCATCAGGTCTACTTCAACAACCCGAAATCCCGGAATGGAAATGGGAAAACATTACCATGGATTTCATCACTAAATTGCCAAGGACTGCAAGTGGTTTTGATACTATTTGGGTAATAGTTGATCGTCTCACCAAATCAGCACACTTCCTACCAATAAGAGAAGATGACAAGATGGAGAAGTTAGCACGACTGTATTTGAAGGAAGTCGTCTCCAGACATGGAATACCAATCTCTATTATCTCTGATAGGGATGGCAGATTTATTTCAAGATTCTGGCAGACATTACAGCAAGCATTAGGAACTCGTCTAGACATGAGTACTGCCTATCATCCACAAACTGATGGGCAGAGCGAAAGGACGATACAAACGCTTGAAGACATGCTACGAGCATGTGTTATTGATTTCGGAAACAGTTGGGATCGACATCTACCGTTAGCAGAATTTTCCTACAACAACAGCTACCATTCAAGTATTGAGATGGCGCCATTTGAAGCACTTTATGGTAGAAAGTGCAGGTCTCCGATTTGTTGGAGTGAAGTGGGGGATAGACAGATTACGGGTCCGGAGATTATACAAGAAACTACCGAGAAGATCATCCAAATTCAACAACGGTTGAAAACCGCCCAAAGTCGACAAAAGAGCTACGCTGACATTAAAAGAAAAGATATAGAATTTGAAATTGGAGAGATGGTCATGCTTAAAGTTGCACCTTGGAAAGGCGTTGTTCGATTTGGTAAACGAGGGAAATTAAATCCAAGGTATATTGGACCATTCAAGATTATTGATCGTGTCGGACCAGTAGCTTACCGACTAGAGTTACCTCAACAACTCGCGGCTGTACATAACACTTTCCACGTCTCGAATTTAAAGAAATGTTTTGCTAAAGAAGATCTCACTATTCCGTTAGATGAAATCCAAATCAACGAAAAACTTCAATTCATCGAAGAACCCGTCGAAATAATGGATCGTGAGGTTAAAAGACTTAAGCAAAACAAGATACCAATTGTTAAGGTTCGATGGAATGCTCGTAGAGGACCCGAGTTCACCTGGGAGCGTGAAGATCAGATGAAGAAGAAATACCCGCATCTATTTCCAGAAGATTCGTCAACACCTTCAACAGCTTAAAATTTCGGGACGAAATTTATTTAACGGGTAGGTACTGTAGTGACCCGAACTTTTCCATGTTTATATATATTAATTGAGATTGATATTTACATGATTAAATGTTTCCAACATGTTAAGCAATCAAACTTGTTAAGACTTGATTAATTGAAATAGGTTTCATATAGACAATTGACCACCCAAGTTGACCGGTGATTCACGAACGTTAAAACTTGTAAAAACTATATGATGACATATATATGGTTATATATATAGTTAAAATTATATTATGATAATTAAACATATCATTAAGTATATTAACAATGAACTACATATGTAAAAACAAGACTACTAACTTAATGATTTTGAAACGAGACATATGTGTAACGATTATCGTTGTAACGACATTTAATGTATATATATCATATTAAGAGATATTCGTACATCATAATATCATGATAATATAATAATTTAAAATCTCTTTTGATATTATAAACATTGGGTTAACAACATTTAACAAGATCGTTAACCTAAAGGTTTCAAAACAACATTTACATGTAACGACTAACGATGACTTAACGACTCAGTTAAAATGTATATACATGTAGTGTTTTAATATGTATTTATACACTTTTGAAAGACTTCAATACACTTATCAAAATACTTCTACTTAACAAAAATGCTTACAATTACATCCTCGTTCAGTTTCATCAACAATTCTACTCGTATGCACCCGTATTCGTACTCGTACAATACACAGCTTTTAGATGTATGTACTATTGGTATATACACTCCAATGATCAGCTCTTAGCAGCCCATGTGAGTCACCTAACACATGTGGGAACCATCATTTGGCAACTAGCATGAAATATCTCATAAAATTACAAAAATATGAGTAATCATTCATGACTTATTTACATGAAAACAAAATTACATATCCTTTATATCTAATCCATACACCAACGACCAAAAACACCTACAAACACTTTTATTCTTCAATTTTCTTCATCTAATTGATCTCTCTCAAGTTCTATCTTCAAGTTCTAAGTGTTCTTCATAAATTCCAAAAGTTCTAGTTTCATAAAATCAAGAATACTTTCAAGTTTGCTAGCTCACTTCCAATCTTGTAAGGTGATCATCCAACCTCAAGAAATCTTTGTTTCTTACAGTAGGTTATCATTCTAATACAAGGTAATAATCATATTCAAACTTTGGTTCAATTTCTATAACTATAACAATCTTATTTCAAGTGATGATCTTACTTGAACTTGTTTTCGTGTCATGATTCTGCTTCAAGAACTTCGAGCCATCCAAGGATCCATTGAAGCTAGATCCATTTTTCTCTTTTCCAGTAGGTTTATCCAAGGAAATTAAGGTAGTAATGATGTTCATAACATCATTCGATTCATACATATAAAGCTATCTTATTCGAAGGTTTAAACTTGTAATCACTAGAACATAGTTTAGTTAATTCTAAACTTGTTCGCAAACAAAAGTTAATCCTTCTAACTTGACTTTTAAAATCAACTAAACACATGTTCTATATCTATATGATATGCTAACTTAATGATTTAAAACCTGGAAACACGAAAACACCGTAAAACCGGATTTACGCCGTCGTAGTAACACCGCGGGCTGTTTTGGGTTAGTTAATTAAAAACTATGATAAACTTTGATTTAAAAGTTGTTATTCTGAGAAAATGATTTTTATTATGAACATGAAACTATATCCAAAAATTATGGTTAAACTCAAAGTGAAAGTATGTTTTCTAAAATGGTCATCTAGACGTCGTTCTTTCGACTGAAATGACTACCTTTACAAAAACGACTTGTAACTTATTTTTTCGACTATAAACCTATACTTTTTCTGTTTAGATTCATAAAATAGAGTTCAATATGAAACCATAGCAATTTGATTCACTCAAAACGGATTTAAAATGAAGAAGTTATGGGTAAAACAAGATTGGATAATTTTTCTCATTTTAGCTACGTGAAAATTGGTAACAAATCTATTCCAACCATAACTTAATCAACTTGTATTGTATATTATGTAATCTTGAGATACCATAGACACGTATACAATGTTTCGACCTATCATGTCGACACATCTATATATATTTCGGAACAACCATAGACACTCTATATGTGAATGTTGGAGTTAGCTATACAGGGTTGAGGTTGATTCCAAAATATATATAGTTTGAGTTGTGATCAATACTGAGATACGTATACACTGGGTCGTGGATTGATTCAAGATAATATTTATCGATTTATTTTTCTGTACATCTAACTGTGGACAACTAGTTGTAGGTTACTAACGAGGACAGCTGACTTAATAAACTTAAAACATCAAAATATATTAAAAGTGTTGTAAATATATTTTGAACATACTTTGATATATATGTATATATTGTTATAGGTTCGTGAATCAACCAGTGGCCAAGTCTTACTTCCCGGCGAAGTAAAAATCTCTGAAAGTGAGTTATAGTCCCACTTTTAAAATCTAATATTTTTGGGATGAGAATACATGCAGGTTTTATAAATGATTTACAAAATAGACACAAGTACGTGAAACTACATTCTATGGTTGAATTAACGAAATCGAATATGCCCCTTTTTATTAAGTCTGGTAATCTAAGAATTAGGGAACAGACACCCTAATTGACGCGAATCCTAAAGATAGATCTATTGGGCCTAACAAACCCCATCCAAAGTACCGGATGCTTTAGTACTTCGAAATTTATATCATATCCGAAGGGTGTCCCGGAATGATGGGGATATTCTTATATATGCATCTTGTTATTGTCGGTTACCAGGTGTTCACCATATGAATGATTTTTATCTCTATGTATGGGATGTGTATTGAAATATGAAATCTTGTGGTCTATTGTTACGATTTGATATATATAGGTTAAACCTATAACTCACCAACATTTTTGTTGATGTTTAAAGCATGTTTATTCTCAGGTGAATATTAAGAGCTTCCGCTGTTGCATACTAAAATAAGGACAAGATTTGGAGTCCATGTTTGTATGATATTGTGTAAAAACTGCATTCAAGAAACTGATTTCGATGTAACATATTTGTATTGTAAACCATTATGTAATGGTCGTGTGTAAACAGGATATTTTAGATTATCATTATTTGATAATCTACGTAAAGCTTTTTAAACCTTTATTTATGAAATAAAGGTTATGGTTTGTTTTAAAAATGAATGCAGTCTTTGAAAAACGTACATCGAAAGTTGACAGGCATGCATACCATTTCATAATATATCCAACTATAATTGACTTGATAATAATCTTGATGAACTCGACGACTCGAATGCAACGTCTTTTGAAATATGCCATGAATGACTCCAAGTAATATCTATAAAATGAGCAAATACACAGCGGAAGATTTCTTTCGTACCTGAGAATAAACATGCTTTAAAGTGTCAACCAAAAGGTTGGTGAGTTCATTAGTTTAACTTAAACAATCGTTTCCATCATTTTAATAGACCACAAGATTTCAGATTTCCATTTCTCATAAACATACGTCCCATGCATAGAGACAAAAATATCATTCATATGGATTGAACACCTGGTAACCGACATTAACAATATGTATATATAAGAATATCCCCATCATTCCGGGATCCTCCTTCGGACATGATATAAATTTCGAAGTACTAAAACATCCGGTACTTTGGATGGGGCTTGTTGGGCCCGATAGATCTATCTTTAGGATTCGCGTCAATTAGGGTGTCTGTTCCCTAATTCTTAGATTACCAGACTTAATAAAAAGGGGCATATTCGACTTCGATAATCCAACCATAGAATGTAGTTTCACGTACTTGTGTCAATTTCGTAAAACAGTTATAAAAGTTGCGCATGTATTCTCAGCCCAAAAATATAAAGGGTAAAAAGACAAATGAAACTCACGATACTGTATTTTGTAGTAAAAATACATATGACGTCATTGAACAATGCAGGGTTGGCCTCGGATTCACGAACCTATATCAATTGTGTATATATTAATACGTATAATGTAAGTTACAAAATTTCATTTATTAATATGTATTATTTATATATTATAGTTTTGTAGAATTTATTCTAACCTTTATTTTAAAACGTATACTTATATTATATTTTAAGTTATATTTTATATATATATATATATATATATATATATATATATATATATATATATATATATATATATATATATATATATATATATATATATCTATTTTATGTATATATATCTATAATGATTTACGTTTATATAAATAGTGACATTAATATATTTATATACATATATTTGTGGTTAGTATTGTATTTATGAAATTTTATTAGTTTGTTATGTGAATTATTAATACAATCCTAGTATATACCATAAGTATATATATAGTGTACAAAAGATTTATTTGTTAAAATAATAATTTAGATAATAATGATTTACTAATAATAATAATAATTTTATTAATAATGATAATACTAATAGTAAAAAAAATGAAAATGATAACTGTTAATGATACTAATAATAATAACTCTAAAATAATATTAATACTAATACCATACTTATGTTAATAATAAGGGTTCTAATATTTATAAAATGATAAATGATAATCATAATAATACTAGTAAATATTAATGATGATACTGATAAATATGATATTATTAATTGTAAATGTACTGATGATACTATTATTTATAAACCGGTACAAATTCTAATATTGATGATAATAATATATTTTTATTTCCTTCATAATAATAATAATGATAATCATAATCATAATCCTAATGATGATAAAATACTAAAATGATAAGTTTATTACTAATAATAATATTATTAATACCTATCATAATAATAATAGTAATGTCTATAATACTTTCAAATATGATAACAAGTATGATACTAATAATAACAATAACAATAACAATCAAAACAATCACAATAATAATAATAATACTAATAATAATTAATATATAATAACAATAATAAAATTAGAAAAGAAAACTACCTCACATGAAAAGAGTTTCAAAAAAAAAAGAAAGAAACTACCGTCCTCTGGACTCGATCTCGTGACCACATGCTCACACGCAAACACTCTCGACCATCCCACCAATTCTGATTCTCTGTACTAATATCGAATTTAAATTTTATATATAAACTGTTTTTCTTCTATTCCTCTTCTTCTCCACAAGTCTCATGGATTCAACAAAACATCAATAACCAAAAAAAAAAAAAAAATCGGGGTTCCCTTTAAAGCTTCAAAACATTACAGAAAAAATAATAATTTGGGTTCTAAAATAATAAAAAAAAAGTACTAAAGGCCTACTTGACATAATATTATTTTAAAAATATATGATAATAGAAATTTTTTTTTTTTTTGTTTCTATATCTTTCGTTTATGATAATTAAACATCTATTACTAGTCACTAATCTATTTCATCTAAAAGTTTAGAAACTAAAACAAGTAAAAAATGGAGTTTAACCTTACTCCTGTTCGATTCTGGATAATTAGGAGGAAGAAACTGAGACACAGAAGATTATGTGTTAAATAAAAATGATTTGTGATATAAAACAGAAAATGGGCATTAGCCCAACGGTTAGAGTGTTTGTGTATGAGCGGGAGGTCGGGGGTTCGAGTCCTGTCTCTGGCGGTTTCAATCTTTTTAATACAAAGAAGGTATAAAGTAATATCATTATTTTTATTATTATTATTATCATTATCATTATTATTATTATTATTATTATTATTATTATTATTATTATTATTATTATTATTATTATTATGAACTATGATTATTATTAACATTAATACTATTATTAGTATTATCATTCTCAAGATTATTAGTATTATTAATACTGACACAGGTATTATTATATATTATCATTTTCATTAATGTGAGTATCATTAATAATATTGTTGTTATTAAAAATTTATATAATTATTAAGAAAAGTATCATTATTTTTAATCTATCATTACTTTCATAAAAACAATTGCTAATACTATCATTATTAGTAGTAGTAGTATTAAAAGTATTATTTTTATCATTATAACTATTCTAGTATTATTATAACTATATTTTGCAAATAAAAGGCTGTTTATATAAAAAGATATATAATACAAAACTTAACTATATTAGCATTTATATATAAAATTATATAAATAATGAAACATAATTTATTAAATATATAAATTACATCACTAATAATCTATATATATATATATATATATATATATATATATATATATATATAATTAAAATAGAAACGATATAATTAATAATGTAAATATATATAAATTATTCGACTACGATTATGTGTATTAATAATTATCCAAATGATATAGGTTCGTGAATCCGAGGCCAATCCTATACTTGTTCAATGTCGTTCTATGTATTTTTACTAGAAAATACATTATCCTGTTTACACACGACCATTACATAATGGTTTACAATACAAATATGTTACATCGAAATCAGTTTCTTGAATGCAGTTTTTACACAATATCATACAAACATGGACTCCAAATCTTGTCCTTATTTTAGTATGCAACAGCGGAAGCTCTTAATATTCACCTGAGAATAAACATGCTTTAAACATCAACAAAAATGTTGGTGAGTTATAGGTTTAACCTATATATATCAAATCGTAACAATAGACCACAAGATTTCATATTTCAATACACATCCCATACATAGAGATAAAAATCATTCATATGGTGAACACCTGGTAACCGACAATAACAAGATGCATATATAAGAATATCCCCATCATTCCGGGACACCCTTCGGATATGATATAAATTTCGAAGTACTAAAGCATCCGGTACTTTGGATGGGGTTTGTTAGGCCCAATAGATCTATCTTTAGGATTCGCGTCAATTAGGGTGTCTGTTCCCTAATTCTTAGATTACCAGACTTAATAAAAAGGGGCATATTCGATTTCGTTAATTCAACCATAGAATGTAGTTTCACGTACTTGTGTCTATTTTGTAAATCATTTATAAAACCTGCATGTATTCTCATCCCAAAAATATTAGATTTTAAAAGTGGGACTATAACTCACTTTCAGAGATTTTTACTTCGCCGGGAAGTAAGACTTGGCCACTGGTTGATTCACGAACCTATAACAATATATACATATATATCAAAGTATGTTCAAAATATATTTACAACACTTTTAATATATTTTGATGTTTTAAGTTTATTAAGTCAGCTGTCCTCGTTAGTAACCTACAACTAGTTGTCCACAGTTAGATGTACAGAAAAATAAATCGATAAATATTATCTTGAATCAATCCACGACCCAGTGTATACGTATCTCAGTATTGATCACAACTCAAACTATATATATTTTGGAATCAACCTCAACCCTGTATAGCTAACTCCAACATTCACATATAGAGTGTCTATGGTTGTTCCGAAATATATATAGATGTGTCGACATGATAGGTCGAAACATTGTATACGTGTCTATGGTATCTCAAGATTACATAATATACAATACAAGTTGATTAAGTTATGGTTGGAATAGATTTGTTACCAATTTTCACGTAGCTAAAATGAGAAAAATTATCCAATCTTGTTTTACCCATAACTTCTTCATTTTAAATCCGTTTTGAGTGAATCAAATTGCTATGGTTTCATATTGAACTCTATTTTATGAATCTAAACAGAAAAAGTATAGGTTTATAGTCGAAAAAATAAGTTACAAGTCGTTTTTGTAAAGGTAGTCATTTCAGTCGAAAGAACGACGTCTAGATGACCATTTTAGAAAACATACTTTCACTTTGAGTTTAACCATAATTTTTGGATATAGTTTCATGTTCATAATAAAAATCATTTTCTCAGAATAACAACTTTTAAATCAAAGTTTATCATAGTTTTTAATTAACTAACCCAAAACAGCCCGCGGTGTTACTACGACGGCGTAAATCCGGTTTTACGGTGTTTTCGTGTTTCCAGGTTTTAAATCATTAAGTTAGCATATCATATAGATATAGAACATGTGTTTAGTTGATTTTAAAAGTCAAGTTAGAAGGATTAACTTTTGTTTGCGAACAAGTTTAGAATTAACTAAACTATGTTCTAGTGATTACAAGTTTAAACCTTCGAATAAGATAGCTTTATATGTATGAATCGAATGATGTTATGAACATCATTACTACCTTAATTTCCTTGGATAAACCTACTGGAAAAGAGAAAAATGGATCTAGCTTCAATGGATCCTTGGATGGCTCGAAGTTCTTGAAGCAGAATCATGACACGAAAACAAGTTCAAGTAAGATCATCACTTGAAATAAGATTGTTATAGTTATAGAAATTGAACCAAAGTTTGAATATGATTATTACCTTGTATTAGAATGATAACCTACTGTAAGAAACAAAGATTTCTTGAGGTTGGATGATCACCTTACAAGATTGGAAGTGAGCTAGCAAACTTGAAAGTATTCTTGATTTTATGAAACTAGAACTTTTGGAATTTATGAAGAACACTTAGAACTTGAAGATAGAACTTGAGAGAGATCAATTAGATGAAGAAAATTGAAGAATAAAAGTGTTTGTAGGTGTTTTTGGTCGTTGGTGTATGGATTAGATATAAAGGATATGTAATTTTGTTTTCATGTAAATAAGTCATGAATGATTACTCATATTTTTGTAATTTTATGAGATATTTCATGCTAGTTGCCAAATGATGGTTCCCACATGTGTTAGGTGACTCACATGGGCTGCTAAGAGCTGATCATTGGAGTGTATATACCAATAGTACATACATCTAAAAGCTGTGTATTGTACGAGTACGAATACGGGTGCATACGAGTAGAATTGTTGATGAAACTGAACGAGGATGTAATTGTAAGCATTTTTGTTAAGTAGAAGTATTTTGATAAGTGTATTGAAGTCTTTCAAAAGTGTATAAATACATATTAAAACACTACATGTATATACATTTTAACTGAGTCGTTAAGTCATCGTTAGTCGTTACATGTAAATGTTGTTTTGAAACCTTTAGGTTAACGATCTTGTTAAATGTTGTTAACCCAATGTTTATAATATCAAAAGAGATTTTAAATTATTATATTATCATGATATTATGATGTACGAATATCTCTTAATATGATATATATACATTAAATGTCGTTACAACGATAATCGTTACACATATGTCTCGTTTCAAAATCATTAAGTTAGTAGTCTTGTTTTTACATATGTAGTTCATTGTTAATATACTTAATGATATGTTTAATTATCATAATATAATTTTAACTATATATATAACCATATATATGTCATCATATAGTTTTTACAAGTTTTAACGTTCGTGAATCACCGGTCAACTTGGGTGGTCAATTGTCTATATGAAACCTATTTCAATTAATCAAGTCTTAACAAGTTTGATTGCTTAACATGTTGGAAACATTTAATCATGTAAATATCAATCTCAATTAATATATATAAACATGGAAAAGTTCGGGTCACTACAGTACCTACCCGTTAAATAAATTTCGTCCCGAAATTTTAAGCTGTTGAAGGTGTTGACGAATCTTCTGGAAATAGATGCGGGTATTTCTTCTTCATCTGATCTTCACGCTCCCAGGTGAACTCGGGTCCTCTACGAGCATTCCATCGAACCTTAACAATTGGTATCTTGTTTTGCTTAAGTCTTTTAACCTCACGATCCATTATTTCGACGGGTTCTTCGATGAATTGAAGTTTTTCGTTGATTTGGATTTCATCTAACGGAATAGTGAGATCTTCTTTAGCAAAACATTTCTTTAAATTCGAGACGTGGAAAGTGTTATGTACAGCCGCGAGTTGTTGAGGTAACTCTAGTCGGTAAGCTACTGGTCCGACACGATCAATAATCTTGAATGGTCCAATATACCTTGGATTTAATTTCCCTCGTTTACCAAATCGAACAACGCCTTTCCAAGGTGCAACTTTAAGCATGACCATCTCTCCAATTTCAAATTCTATATCTTTTCTTTTAATGTCAGCGTAGCTCTTTTGTCGACTTTGGGCGGTTTTCAACCGTTGTTGAATTTGGATGATCTTCTCGGTAGTTTCTTGTATAATCTCCGGACCCGTAATCTGTCTATCCCCCACTTCACTCCAACAAATCGGAGACCTGCACTTTCTACCATAAAGTGCTTCAAATGGCGCCATCTCAATACTTGAATGGTAGCTGTTGTTGTAGGAAAATTCTGTTAACGGTAGATGTCGATCCCAACTGTTTCCGAAATCAATAACACATGCTCGTAGCATGTCTTCAAGCGTTTGTATCGTCCTTTCGCTCTGCCCATCAGTTTGTGGATGATAGGCAGTACTCATGTCTAGACGAGTTCCTAATGCTTGCTGTAATGTCTGCCAGAATCTTGAAATAAATCTGCCATCCCTATCAGAGATAATAGAGATTGGTATTCCATGTCTGGAGACGACTTCCTTCAAATACAGTCGTGCTAACTTCTCCATCTTGTCATCTTCTCTTATTGGTAGGAAGTGTGCTGATTTGGTGAGACGATCAACTATTACCCAAATAGTATCAAAACCACTTGCAGTCCTTGGCAATTTAGTGATGAAATCCATGGTAATGTTTTCCCATTTCCATTCCGGGATTTCGGGTTGTTGAAGTAGACCTGATGGTTTCTGATGCTCAGCTTTGACCTTAGAACACGTCAAACATTCTCCTACGTATTTAGCAACATCGGCTTTCATACCCGGCCACCAAAAATGTTTCTTGAGATCCTTGTACATCTTCCCCGTTCCAGGATGTATTGAGTATCTGGTTTTATGAGCTTCTCTAAGTACCATTTCTCTCATATCTCCAAATTTTGGTACCCAAATCCTTTCAGCCCTATACCGGGTTCCGTCTTCCCGAATATTAAGATGCTTCTCCGATCCTTTGGGTATTTCATCCTTTAAATTTCCCTCTTTTAAAACTCCTTGTTGCGCCTCCTTTATTTGAGTAGTAATGTTATTATGAATCATTATATTCATAGATTTTACTCGAATGGGTTCTCTATCCTTCCTGCTCAAGGCATCGGCTACCACATTTGCCTTCCCCGGGTGGTAACGAATCTCAAAATCGTAATCATTCAATAATTCAATCCACCTACGCTGCCTCATATTCAGTTGTTTCTGATTAAATATGTGTTGAAGACTTTTGTGGTCGGTATATATAATACTTTTGACCCCATATAAGTAGTGCCTCCAAGTCTTTAATGCAAAAACAACCGCGCCTAATTCCAAATCATGCGTCGTATAATTTTGTTCGTGAATCTTCAATTGTCTAGACGCATAAGCAATCACCTTCGTTCGTTGCATTAATACACAACCGAGACCTTGCTTTGATGCGTCACAATAAATCACAAAATCATCATTCCCTTCAGGCAATGACAATATAGGTGCCGTAGTTAGCTTTTTCTTCAATAACTGAAACGCTTTCTCTTGTTCATCATTCCATTCAAATTTCTTCCCTTTATTCGTTAATGCAGTCAAGGGTTTTGCTATTCTGGAAAAGTCTTGGATGAACCTTCTGTAGTAACCAGCTAGTCCTAAAAACTGGCGTACGTGTTTCGGAGTTTTCGGGGTTTCCCACTTTTCAACAGTTTCTATCTTTGCTGGATCCACCTTAATACCTTCTTTGTTCACTATGTGACCGAGGAATTGAACTTCTTCCAACCAAAATGCACACTTTGAAAACTTAGCGTACAATTCTTCCTTCCTCAATACTTCTAACACCTTTCTCAAATGTTCACCGTGTTCTTGGTCATTCTTTGAGTAAATAAGTATGTCATCAATGAAAACAATGACAAACTTGTCAAGGTATGGTCCACACACTCGGTTCATAAGGTCCATGAACACAGCTGGTGCATTAGTTAAACCAAACGGCATGACCATAAACTCGTAATGACCGTAACGTGTTCTGAAAGCAGTCTTTGGAATATCATCTTCTTTCACCCTCATTTGATGATACCCGGAACGTAAGTCAATCTTTGAATAAACAGACGAGCCTTGTAGTTGATCAAATAAGTCGTCGATTCTCGGTAGTGGGTAGCGGTTCTTGATGGTAAGTTTGTTCAACTCTCGGTAGTCGATACACAACCTGAATGTACCATCTTTCTTCTTGACAAACAAAACAGGAGCTCCCCACGGTGATGTGCTTGGTTGAATGTAATATATTAATAAATTAGTATAAATATTTATTATGAAAGACTATAACATATTAATAAACATATATAAATTATTTAATATTATATGGTATAATAATATCATAATTATATAAAATTGTGATATATGTAATTAAATATATTTAAATAAATTACTAAATATATATTATGTAAGTTATATCAATTAGTTTAGTGACCAAGAACACGGTGAACATTTGAGAAAGGTGTTAGAAGTATTGAGGAAGGAAGAATTGTACGCTAAGTTTTCAAAGTGTGCATTTTGGTTGGAAGAAGTTCAATTCCTCGGTCACATAGTGAACAAAGAAGGTATTAAGGTGGATCCGGCAAAGATAGAAACTGTTGAAAAGTGGGAAACCCCGAAAACTCCGAAACACATACGCCAGTTTTTAGGACTAGCTGGTTACTACAGAAGGTTCATCCAAGACTTTTCCAGAATAGCAAAACCCTTGACTGCATTAACGCATAAAGGGAAGAAATTTGAATGGAATGATGAACAAGAGAAAGCGTTTCAGTTATTGAAGAAAAAGCTAACTACGGCACCTATATTGTCATTGCCTGAAGGGAATGATGATTTTGTGATTTATTGTGATGCATCAAAGCAAGGTCTCGGTTGTGTATTAATGCAACGAACGAAGGTGATTGCTTATGCGTCTAGACAATTGAAGATTCACGAACAAAATTATACGACGCATGATTTGGAATTAGGCGCGGTTGTTTTTGCATTAAAGACTTGGAGGCACTACTTATATGGGGTCAAAAGTATTATATATACCGACCACAAAAGTCTTCAACACATATTTAATCAGAAACAACTGAATATGAGGCAGCGTAGGTGGATTGAATTATTGAATGATTACGACTTTGAGATTCGTTACCACCCGGGGAAGGCAAATGTGGTAGCCGATGCCTTGAGCAGGAAGGACAGAGAACCCATTCGAGTAAAATCTATGAATATAATGATTCATAATAACATTACTACTCAAATAAAGGAGGCGCAACAAGGAGTTTTAAAAGAGGGAAATTTAAAGGATGAAATACCCAAAGGATCGGAGAAGCATCTTAATATTTGGGAAGACGGAACCCGGTATAGGGCTGAAAGGATTTGGGTACCAAAATTTGGAGATATGAGAGAAATGGTACTTAGAGAAGCTCATAAAACCAGATACTCAATACATCCTGGAACGGGGAAGATGTACAAGGATCTCAAGAAACATTTTTGGTGGCCGGGTATGAAAACCGATGTTGCTAAATACGTAGGAGAATGTTTGACGTGTTCTAAGGTCAAAGCTGAGCATCAGAAACCATCAGGTCTACTTCAACAACCCGAAATCCCGGAATGGAAATGGGAAAACATTACCATGGATTTCATCACTAAATTGCCAAGGACTGCAAGTGGTTTTGATACTATTTGGGTAATAGTTGACCGTCTCACCAAATCAGCACACTTTTTGCCAATAAGAGAAGATGACAAGATGGAGAAGTTAGCACGACTGTATTTGAAGGAAGTCATCTCCAGACATGGAATACCAATCTCTATTATCTCTGATAGGGATGGCAGATTTATTTCAAGATTCTGGCAGACATTACAGCAAGCATTAGGAACTCGTCTAGACATGAGTACTGCCTATCATCCACAAACTGATGGGCAGAGCGAAAGGACGATACAAACGCTTGAAGACATGCTACGAGCATGTGTTATTGATTTCGGAAACAGTTGGGATCGACATCTACCGTTAGCAGAATTTTCCTACAACAACAGCTACCATTCAAGCATTGAGATGGCGCCGTTTGAAGCACTTTATGGTAGAAAGTGCAGGTCTCCGATTTGTTGGAGTGAAGTGGGGGATAGACAGATTACGGGTCCAGAGATTATACAAGAAACTACCGAGAAGATCATCCAAATTCAACAACGGTTGAAAACCGCCCAGAGTCGACAAAAGAGCTACGCTGACATTAAAAGAAAAGATATAGAATTTAAAATTGGAGAGATGGTCATGCTTAAAGTTGCACCTTGGAAAGGCGTTGTTCGATTTGGTAAACGAGGGAAATTAAATCCAAGGTATATTGGACCATTCAAGATTATTGATCGTGTCGGACCAGTAGCTTACCGACTAGAGTTACCTCAACAACTCGCGGCTGTACATAACACTTTCCACGTCTCGAATTTAAAGAAATGTTTTGCTAAAGAAGATCTCACTATTCCGTTAGATGAAATCCAAATCAACGAAAAACTTCAATTCATCGAAGAACCCGTCGAAATAATGGATCGTGAGGTTAAAAGACTTAAGCAAAACAAGATACCAATTGTTAAGGTTCGATGGAATGCTCGTAGAGGACCCGAGTTCACCTGGGAGCGTGAAGATCAGATGAAGAAGAAATACCCGCATCTATTTCCAGAAGATTCGTCAACACCTTCAACAGCTTAAAATTTCGGGACGAAATTTATTTAACGGGTAGGTACTGTAGTGACCCGAACTTTTCCATGTTTATATATATTAATTGAGATTGATATTTACATGATTAAATGTTTCCAACATGTTAAGCAATCAAACTTGTTAAGACTTGATTAATTGAAATATGTTTCATATAGACAATTGACCACCCAAGTTGACCGGTGATTCACGAACGTTAAAACTTGTAAAAACTATATGATGACATATATATGGATATATATATAGTTAACATGATACTATGATAAGTAAACATATCATTAAGTATATTAACAATGAACTACATATGTAAAAACAAGACTACTAACTTAATGATTTTTAAACGAGACATATATGTAACGATTATCGTTGTAAAGACATTTAATGTATATATATCATATTAAGAGATATTCATACATGATAATATCATGATAATATAATAATTTAAAATCTCATTTGATATTATAAACATTGGGTTAACAACATTTAACAAGATCGTTAACCTAAAGGTTTCAAAACAACACTTACATGTAACGACTAACGATGACTTAACGACTCAGTTAAAATGTATATACATGTAGTGTTTTAATATGTATTTATACACTTTTGAAAGACTTCAATACACTTATCAAAATACTTCTACTTAACAAAAATGCTTACAATTACATCCTCGTTCAGTTTCATCAACAATTCTACTCGTATGCACCCGTATTCGTACTCGTACAATACACAGCTTTTAGATGTATGTACTATTGGTATATACACTCCAATGATCAGCTCTTAGCAGCCCATGTGAGTCACCTAACACATGTGGGAACCATCATTTGGCAACTAGCATGAAATATCTCATAAAATTACAAAAATATGAGTAATCATTCATGACTTATTTACATGAAAACAAAATTACATATCCTTTATATCTAATCCATACACCAACGACCAAAAACACCTACAAACACTTTCATTCTTCAATTTTCTTCATCTAATTGATCTCTCTCAAGTTCTATCTTCAAGTTCTAAGTGTTCTTCATAAATTCCAAAAGTTATAGTTTCATAAAATCAAGAATACTTTCAAGTTTGCTAGCTCACTTCCAATCTTGTAAGGTGATCATCCAACCTCAAGAAATCTTTGTTTCTTACAGTAGGTTATCATTCTAATACAAGGTAATAATCATATTCAAACTTTGGTTCAATTTCTATAACTATAACAATCTTATTTCAAGTGATGATCTTACTTGAACTTGTTTTCGTGTCATGATTCTGCTTCAAGAACTTCGAGCCATCCAAGGATCCATTGAAGCTAGATCCATTTTTCTCTTTTCCAGTAGGTTTATCCAAGGAACTTAAGGCAGTAATGATGTTCATAACATCATTCAATTTATACATATAAAGCTATCTTATTCGAAGGTTTAAACTTGTATTCACTAGAACATAGTTTAGTTAATTCTAAACTTGTTCGCAAACAAAAGTTAATCCTTCTAACTTGACTTTTAAAATCAACTAAACACATGTTCTATATCTATATGATATGCTAACTTAATGATTTAAAACCTGGAAACACGAAAAACACCGTAAAACCGGATTTACGCCGTCGTAGTAACACCGCGGGCTGTTTTGGGTTAGTTAATTAAAAACTATGATAAACTTTGATTTTAAAGTTGTTATTCTGAGAAAATGATTTTTATTATGAACATGAAACTATATCCAAAAATTATGATTAAACTCAAAGTGGAAGTATGTTTTCTAAAATGGTCATCTAGACGTCGTTCTTTCGACTGAAATGACTACCTTTACAAAAATAACTTGTAACTTATTTTTCCGACTATAAACCTATACTTTTCTGTTTAGATTCATAAAATAGAGTTCAATATGAAACCATAGCAATTTGATTCACTCAAAACGGATTTAAAATGAAGAAGTTATGGGTAAAACAAGATTGGATAATTTTTCTCATTTTAGCTACGTGAAAATTGGTAACAAATCTATTCCAACCATAACTTAATCAACTTGTATTGTATATTATGTAATCTTGAGATACCATAGACACGTATACAATGTTTCGACCTATCATGTCGACACATCTATATATATTTCGGAACAACCATAGACACTCTATATGTGAATGTTGGAGTTAGCTATACAGGGTTGAGGTTGATTCCAAAATATATATAGTTTGAGTTGTGATCAATACTGAGATACGTATACACTGGGTCGTGGATTGATTCAAGATAATATTTATCGATTTATTTCTGCACATCTAACTGTGGACAACTAGTTGTAGGTTACTAACGAGGACAGCTGACTTAATAAACTTAAAAAATCAAAATATATTAAAAGTGTTGTAAATATATTTTGAACATACTTTGATATATATGTATATATTGTTATAGGTTCGTGAATTAACCAGTGGCCAAGTCTTACTTCCCGACGAAGTAAAAATCTGTTAAAGTGAGTTATAGTCCCACTTTTAAAATATAATATTTTTGGGATGAGAATACATGCAGGTTTTATAAATGGTTTACAAAATAGACACAAGTACGTGAAACTACATTCTATGGTTGAATTATCAAAATCGAATATGCCCCTTTTTATTAAGTCTGGTAATCTAAGAATTAGGGAACAGACACCCTAATTGACGCGAATCCTAAAGATAGATCTATTGGGCCTAACAAACCCCATCCAAAGTACCGGATGCTTTAGTACTTCGAAATTTATATCATATCCGAAGGGTGTCCCGGAATGATGGGGATATTCTTATATATGCATCTTGTTAATGTCGGTTACCAGGTGTTCACCATATGAATGATTTTTATCTCTATGTATGGGATGTGTATTGAAATATGAACTCTTGTGGTCTATTATTATGATTTGATATATATAGGTTAAACCTATAACTCACCAACATTTTTGTTGACGTTTTAAGCATGTTTATTCTCAGGTGATTATTAAGAGCTTCCGCTGTCGCATACTTAAATAAGGACGAGATTTGGAGTCCATGCTTGTATGATATTGTGTAAAAACTGCATTCAAGAAACTTATTTTGTTGTAACATATTTGTATTGTAAACCATTATGTAATGGTCGTGTGTAAACAGGATATTTTAGATTATCATTATTTGATAATCTACGTAAAGCTTTTTAAAACCTTTATCTATGAAATAAAGGTTATGGTTTGTTTTAAAAATGAATGCAGTCTTTGAAAAACGTCTCATATAGAGGTCAAAACCTCGCAACGAAATCAATTAATATGGAACGTTTTTAATCAATAAGAACGGGACATTTCAGTTGGTATACCATAACCTTTATTTCATAAATAAAGGTTTAAAAAGCTTTACGTAGATTATCAAATAATGATAATCTAAAATATCCTGTTTACACACGACCATTACATAATGGTTTACAATACAAATATGTTACATCGAAATCAGTTTCTTGAATGCAGTTTTTACACAATATCATACAAACATGGACTCCAAATCTTGTCCTTATTTTAGTATGCAACAGCGGAAGCTCTTAATATTCACCTGAGAATAAACATGCTTTAAACATCAACAAAAATGTTGGTGAGTTATAGGTTTAACCTATATATATCAAATCGTAACAATAGACCACAAGATTTCATATTTCAATACACATCCCATACATAGAGATAAAAATCATTCATATGGTGAACACCTGGTAACCGACAATAACAAGATGCATATATAAGAATATCCCCATCATTCCGGGACACCCTTCGGATATGATATAAATTTCGAAGTACTAAAGCATCCGGTACTTTGGATGGGGTTTGTTAGGCCCAATAGATCTATCTTTAGGATTCGCGTCAATTAGGGTGTCTGTTCCCTAATTCTTAGATTACCAGACTTAATAAAAAGGGGCATATTCGATTTCGTTAATTCAACCATAGAATGTAGTTTCACGTACTTGTGTCTATTTTGTAAATCATTTATAAAACCTGCATGTATTCTCATCCCAAAAATATTAGATTTTAAAAGTGGGACTATAACTCACTTTCAGAGATTTTTACTTCGCCGGGAAGTAAGACTTGGCCACTGGTTGATTCACGAACCTATAACAATATATACATATATATCAAAGTATGTTCAAAATATATTTACAACACTTTTAATATATTTTGATGTTTTAAGTTTATTAAGTCAGCTGTCCTCGTTAGTAACCTACAACTAGTTGTCCACAGTTAGATGTACAGAAAAATAAATCGATAAATATTATCTTGAATCAATCCACGACCCAGTGTATACGTATCTCAGTATTGATCACAACTCAAACTATATATATTTTGGAATCAACCTCAACCCTGTATAGCTAACTCCAACATTCACATATAGAGTGTCTATGGTTGTTCCGAAATATATATAGATGTGTCGACATGATAGGTCGAAACATTGTATACGTGTCTATGGTATCTCAAGATTACATAATATACAATACAAGTTGATTAAGTTATGGTTGGAATAGATTTGTTACCAATTTTCACGTAGCTAAAATGAGAAAAATTATCCAATCTTGTTTTACCCATAACTTCTTCATTTTAAATCCGTTTTGAGTGAATCAAATTGCTATGGTTTCATATTGAACTCTATTTTATGAATCTAAACAGAAAAAGTATAGGTTTATAGTCGAAAAAATAAGTTACAAGTCGTTTTTGTAAAGGTAGTCATTTCAGTCGAAAGAACGACGTCTAGATGACCATTTTAGAAAACATACTTTCACTTTGAGTTTAACCATAATTTTTGGATATAGTTTCATGTTCATAATAAAAATCATTTTCTCAGAATAACAACTTTTAAATCAAAGTTTATCATAGTTTTTAATTAACTAACCCAAAACAGCCCGCGGTGTTACTACGACGGCGTAAATCCGGTTTTACGGTGTTTTCGTGTTTCCAGGTTTTAAATCATTAAGTTAGCATATCATATAGATATAGAACATGTGTTTAGTTGATTTTAAAAGTCAAGTTAGAAGGATTAACTTTTGTTTGCGAACAAGTTTAGAATTAACTAAACTATGTTCTAGTGATTACAAGTTTAAACCTTCGAATAAGATAGCTTTATATGTATGAATCGAATGATGTTATGAACATCATTACTACCTTAATTTCCTTGGATAAACCTACTGGAAAAGAGAAAAATGGATCTAGCTTCAATGGATCCTTGGATGGCTCGAAGTTCTTGAAGCAGAATCATGACACGAAAACAAGTTCAAGTAAGATCATCACTTGAAATAAGATTGTTATAGTTATAGAAATTGAACCAAAGTTTGAATATGATTATTACCTTGTATTAGAATGATAACCTACTGTAAGAAACAAAGATTTCTTGAGGTTGGATGATCACCTTACAAGATTGGAAGTGAGCTAGCAAACTTGAAAGTATTCTTGATTTTATGAAACTAGAACTTTTGGAATTTATGAAGAACACTTAGAACTTGAAGATAGAACTTGAGAGAGATCAATTAGATGAAGAAAATTGAAGAATAAAAGTGTTTGTAGGTGTTTTTGGTCGTTGGTGTATGGATTAGATATAAAGGATATGTAATTTTGTTTTCATGTAAATAAGTCATGAATGATTACTCATATTTTTGTAATTTTATGAGATATTTCATGCTAGTTGCCAAATGATGGTTCCCACATGTGTTAGGTGACTCACATGGGCTGCTAAGAGCTGATCATTGGAGTGTATATACCAATAGTACATACATCTAAAAGCTGTGTATTGTACGAGTACGAATACGGGTGCATACGAGTAGAATTGTTGATGAAACTGAACGAGGATGTAATTGTAAGCATTTTTGTTAAGTAGAAGTATTTTGATAAGTGTATTGAAGTCTTTCAAAAGTGTATAAATACATATTAAAACACTACATGTATATACATTTTAACTGAGTCGTTAAGTCATCGTTAGTCGTTACATGTAAATGTTGTTTTGAAACCTTTAGGTTAACGATCTTGTTAAATGTTGTTAACCCAATGTTTATAATATCAAAAGAGATTTTAAATTATTATATTATCATGATATTATGATGTACGAATATCTCTTAATATGATATATATACATTAAATGTCGTTACAACGATAATCGTTACACATATGTCTCGTTTCAAAATCATTAAGTTAGTAGTCTTGTTTTTACATATGTAGTTCATTGTTAATATACTTAATGATATGTTTAATTATCATAATATAATTTTAACTATATATATAACCATATATATGTCATCATATAGTTTTTACAAGTTTTAACGTTCGTGAATCACCGGTCAACTTGGGTGGTCAATTGTCTATATGAAACCTATTTCAATTAATCAAGTCTTAACAAGTTTGATTGCTTAACATGTTGGAAACATTTAATCATGTAAATATCAATCTCAATTAATATATATAAACATGGAAAAGTTCGGGTCACTACAGTACCTACCCGTTAAATAAATTTCGTCCCGAAATTTTAAGCTGTTGAAGGTGTTGACGAATCTTCTGGAAATAGATGCGGGTATTTCTTCTTCATCTGATCTTCACGCTCCCAGGTGAACTCGGGTCCTCTACGAGCATTCCATCGAACCTTAACAATTGGTATCTTGTTTTGCTTAAGTCTTTTAACCTCACGATCCATTATTTCGACGGGTTCTTCGATGAATTGAAGTTTTTCGTTGATTTGGATTTCATCTAACGGAATAGTGAGATCTTCTTTAGCAAAACATTTCTTTAAATTCGAGACGTGGAAAGTGTTATGTACAGCCGCGAGTTGTTGAGGTAACTCTAGTCGGTAAGCTACTGGTCCGACACGATCAATAATCTTGAATGGTCCAATATACCTTGGATTTAATTTCCCTCGTTTACCAAATCGAACAACGCCTTTCCAAGGTGCAACTTTAAGCATGACCATCTCTCCAATTTCAAATTCTATATCTTTTCTTTTAATGTCAGCGTAGCTCTTTTGTCGACTTTGGGCGGTTTTCAACCGTTGTTGAATTTGGATGATCTTCTCGGTAGTTTCTTGTATAATCTCCGGACCCGTAATCTGTCTATCCCCCACTTCACTCCAACAAATCGGAGACCTGCACTTTCTACCATAAAGTGCTTCAAATGGCGCCATCTCAATACTTGAATGGTAGCTGTTGTTGTAGGAAAATTCTGCTAACGGTAGATGTCGATCCCAACTGTTTCCGAAATCAATAACACATGCTCGTAGCATGTCTTCAAGCGTTTGTATCGTCCTTTCGCTCTGCCCATCAGTTTGTGGATGATAGGCAGTACTCATGTCTAGACGAGTTCCTAATGCTTGCTGTAATGTCTGCCAGAATCTTGAAATAAATCTGCCATCCCTATCAGAGATAATAGAGATTGGTATTCCATGTCTGGAGACGACTTCCTTCAAATACAGTCGTGCTAACTTCTCCATCTTGTCATCTTCTCTTATTGGTAGGAAGTGTGCTGATTTGGTGAGACGATCAACTATTACCCAAATAGTATCAAAACCACTTGCAGTCCTTGGCAATTTAGTGATGAAATCCATGGTAATGTTTTCCCATTTCCATTCCGGGATTTCGGGTTGTTGAAGTAGACCTGATGGTTTCTGATGCTCAGCTTTGACCTTAGAACACGTCAAACATTCTCCTACGTATTTAGCAACATCGGCTTTCATACCCGGCCACCAAAAATGTTTCTTGAGATCCTTGTACATCTTCCCCGTTCCAGGATGTATTGAGTATCTGGTTTTATGAGCTTCTCTAAGTACCATTTCTCTCATATCTCCAAATTTTGGTACCCAAATCCTTTCAGCCCTATACCGGGTTCCGTCTTCCCGAATATTAAGATGCTTCTCCGATCCTTTGGGTATTTCATCCTTTAAATTTCCCTCTTTTAAAACTCCTTGTTGCGCCTCCTTTATTTGAGTAGTAATGTTATTATGAATCATTATATTCATAGATTTTACTCGAATGGGTTCTCTATCCTTCCTGCTCAAGGCATCGGCTACCACATTTGCCTTCCCCGGGTGGTAACGAATCTCAAAATCGTAATCATTCAATAATTCAATCCACCTACGCTGCCTCATATTCAGTTGTTTCTGATTAAATATGTGTTGAAGACTTTTGTGGTCGGTATATATAATACTTTTGACCCCATATAAGTAGTGCCTCCAAGTCTTTAATGCAAAAACAACCGCGCCTAATTCCAAATCATGCGTCGTATAATTTTGTTCGTGAATCTTCAATTGTCTAGACGCATAAGCAATCACCTTCGTTCGTTGCATTAATACACAACCGAGACCTTGCTTTGATGCGTCACAATAAATCACAAAATCATCATTCCCTTCAGGCAATGACAATATAGGTGCCGTAGTTAGCTTTTTCTTCAATAACTGAAACGCTTTCTCTTGTTCATCATTCCATTCAAATTTCTTCCCTTTATTCGTTAATGCAGTCAAGGGTTTTGCTATTCTGGAAAAGTCTTGGATGAACCTTCTGTAGTAACCAGCTAGTCCTAAAAACTGGCGTACGTGTTTCGGAGTTTTCGGGGTTTCCCACTTTTCAACAGTTTCTATCTTTGCTGGATCCACCTTAATACCTTCTTTGTTCACTATGTGACCGAGGAATTGAACTTCTTCCAACCAAAATGCACACTTTGAAAACTTAGCGTACAATTCTTCCTTCCTCAATACTTCTAACACCTTTCTCAAATGTTCACCGTGTTCTTGGTCATTCTTTGAGTAAATAAGTATGTCATCAATGAAAACAATGACAAACTTGTCAAGGTATGGTCCACACACTCGGTTCATAAGGTCCATGAACACAGCTGGTGCATTAGTTAAACCAAACGGCATGACCATAAACTCGTAATGACCGTAACGTGTTCTGAAAGCAGTCTTTGGAATATCATCTTCTTTCACCCTCATTTGATGATACCCGGAACGTAAGTCAATCTTTGAATAAACAGACGAGCCTTGTAGTTGATCAAATAAGTCGTCGATTCTCGGTAGTGGGTAGCGGTTCTTGATGGTAAGTTTGTTCAACTCTCGGTAGTCGATACACAACCTGAATGTACCATCTTTCTTCTTGACAAACAAAACAGGAGCTCCCCACGGTGATGTGCTTGGTTGAATGAAACCACGCTCTAAAAGTTCTTGTAATTGGCTTTGCAGTTCTTTCATCTCGCTGGGTGCGAGTCTGTAAGGAGCACGAGCTATTGGTGCAGCTCCTGGTACAAGATCTATTTGAAATTCAACGGATCGATGTGGGGGTAATCCGGGTAATTCTTTTGGAAATACATCGGGAAATTCTTTTGCAATGGGAACATCATTGATGCTCTTTTCTTCAGTTTGTACTTTCTCGATGTGTGCTAGAACAGCATAGCAACCTTTTCTTATTAGTTTTTGTGCCTTCAAATTACTAATAAGATGTAGCTTCGTGTTGCCCTTTTCTCCGTACACCATTAAGGGTTTTCCTTTTTCTCGTATAATGCGAATTGCATTTTTGTAACAAACGATCTCCGCTTTCACTTCTTTCAACCAGTCCATACCGATTATCACATCAAAACTCCCTAACTCTACTGGTATCAAATCAATCTTAAATGTTTCGCTAACCAGTTTAATTTCTCGATTCCGACATATATTATCTGCTGAAATTAATTTACCATTTGCTAATTCGAGTAAAAATTTACTATCCAAAGGCGTCAATGGACAACTTAATTTAGCACAAAAATCTCTACTCATATAGCTTCTATCCGCACCCGAATCAAATAAAACGTAAGCAGATTTATTGTCAATAAGAAACGTACCCGTAACAAGCTCCGGGTCTTCCTGTGCCTCTACCGCATTAATATTGAAAACTCTTCCACGGCCTTGTCCATTCGTGTTCTCCTGGTTCGGGCAATTTCTAATAATGTGGCCTGGTTTTCCACATTTATAACAAACTACATTGGCATAACTTGCTCCGACACTACTTGCTCCGCCATTACTCGTTCCGACACCATTTGTTCCTTTCGTTCTATTAACCCCTGGTCCGTAGACCTCACACTTCGCCGCGCTATGACCATTTCTTTTACACTTGTTGCAAAATTTGGTGCAGAACCCCGAGTGATTCTTTTCACACCTTTGGCATAGTTGCTTCTGATTGTTGTTGTTGTTGCGGTTATTATTGTTGTTGGGATGATTGTTGTAGTTGCTGTGGTTGTTGTTGTTGTTGTTGTTGTTGGGCCGTTTGTTGTAGTTGCGATTGATGTTGCGATTGTTGGGATAATTGTTGCGATTATTGTTGTAATTGCTGTTGTTGTTGTATTGGTGATTCTTATCACCGTTTTCCTCCCACTTTCTTTTGACTTGCTTCACATTGGCCTCTTCAGCAGTCTGTTCTTTAATTCTTTCTTCAATCTGGTTCACTAGTTTGTGAGCCATTCTACATGCCTGTTGTATGGAGGCGGGCTCGTGTGAACTTATATCTTCTTGGATTCTTTCCGGTAATCCTTTCACAAACGCGTCGATCTTCTCTTCCTCATCTTCGAATGCTCCCGGACACAATAGGCACAATTCTGTGAATCGTCTTTCGTACGTGGTAATATCAAATCCTTGGGTTCGTAACCCTCTAAGTTCTGTCTTGAGCTTATTGACCTCGGTTCTGGGACGGTACTTCTCGTTCATCAAGTGCTT
Organism: Rutidosis leptorrhynchoides; assembly: GCF_046630445.1. Lineage (NCBI taxonomy): Eukaryota > Viridiplantae > Streptophyta > Magnoliopsida > Asterales > Asteraceae > Rutidosis > Rutidosis leptorrhynchoides. The sequence continues at coordinate 555,106,324 of NC_092336.1, read as the reverse complement.
GAATGCTGACCACGGTAGTGCGTACGCATCATCTTGTCCCACTTGCTCTAGATAGGTATTCCACCATGTTAACGCAGAACCTGTGAAGGTATGCGTAGCGTACTTCACTTTGTCCTCTTCAGTACACTTACTTATGGCAAACACCGATTCAACCTTCTCGGTCCACCGTTTCAATCCGATCGGTCCTTCGGTTCCATCAAATTCCAAAGGTTTGCAGGCAGTGAATTCTTTGTAGGTGCATCCTACACGATTTCCTGTACTGCTAGATCCAAGGTTATTGTTGGTATGTAGCGCAGCCTGTACTGCGGCTATGTTTGAAGCTAGAAAAGTACGGAATTCCTCTTCATTCATATTATTATTATTAAAATATATTTATTCATATAGTTATTATTATGTTATAATTATTAATTTAAAATATTATAATGTATATTTATTATGTTATTATATTTAAATCATTAAGATTGTCAATATTTTATAATATTTTATTATGTTATTATATTATTATTCATATTTATAATATTTTAAATATATTTTTGAACTTATGGTTTCTTATGTGATAGATGTCTACCTCTAGAACAAGTCCCATTGACTCACCTAATAATAATGAAGAGTCAAATGTAAATTGGAATGATTTGTGGACTGATTCACAAGTTCCCGAAGAGGAACCGGAAGAAGAGTCGGAACCGGAAGAAGAATCGGAACCGGAAGAAGAATCGGAACCGGATGAAGAAATAGAACCGGTGGGGGAAATAATAAAACGGTTAAGTAAAAGAAAATCCTCAACCAACCGACCAAAGTTAATTATGGTCAATGGTGTTTCCGCCAAGGAAGCAAAATATTGGGAGGATTACCAATTCTCCGATGAATCGGATTCCGACGAGAATTCCGATGATGTTATAGAAATTACCCCAACTGAATTTAAAAAGGCAAAAGAAAATAATAAGGGAAAGGGCATAAAAATAGAGAAATCTAATTCCAACCCCGATGAACTTTATATGTATCGTCAACCCCCGAAGTCCTTAAGTTGTAACAATGACCCGGGAACCTCTAAACCACCAGGTTTTTCTAAACCAATGTGGACAACGACGGCTCGTATTAGGGGAACATCATATATCCCTAGAAACTTGGCAAAACGAACCAAAACCGAAGAAGAAGAAACGAGCGAGTCGGAATAAGATAGTTGTATTCGTGTGGTGTAATATATGTAATATAGTGTTCTTATGCTTTATGATATATGTAAAAATTGCTTGTATTAATAAGTATTTTTTTATGAAACTAACTCTTGTCTATTTTACAGTTTAAAAACACAAAATGGATAGACAACCCAATATTTTAAGAGACCTACCCGGAGACATGATTGATGAAATCTTGTCTAGAGTCGGCCAGAATTCTTCGGCACAACTATTTAAGGCGAGATCAGTTTGTAAGACATTCGAAGAACGTTCCAAGAATGTCTTGGTTTATAAGAGACTTTCGTTTGAAAGATGGGGGATATCACATTGGGAAACCCATAAGTTACGATGTGTTTACTTTGACGCATATATTGCGGGGAACCCAAATGCTATTTTACGCAACGGGTTAAGAAATTATTTTGACTCAATATATCCGAATATTGGACTTCGTGATTTAGAAAAAGCGGCTAACATGCAACATAAAGAAGCATGTTATGTTTACGGATTAGTAATGTTCGCTTCTCACCAAAGTGAGAACAAGAACATCGGGCTACAACTATTAAACAAAACTTTTCCACAAGTGACGGAGTCGGTAATTGGGGTAAGAAATGAGGTTTTTAGATTATTACGGGACTGTTGGACATTACGTAACCCTCGTCCCTTTGATGACGTTACAACACGCTGTCTTATCAACGGCCATAACGGTTATGTTGCACAAGACCAAGGATGGGAAGTAGTCCTAGTAAAACCAGAATGCATGACTTGTTTCTGGACGTATGAATTACGTGTCTTTATTGCCTTTGCCGAACGACTTGTGTACTAGCTAGAATTGTCTTCACAACTATCTTGTATCATAGTTATTGTGTGCTATATTTCATGCTTTATGTAAAATAAGCGGTATTGTAAGTTATTAAAATATTGTATAAAAGTTTGAACGCGAAATATTATTACAATCAGTTTTTCATATAGAATTGTAGTAGTTGAATTGTATATTAGCTACTAAGTATGAACTTAACGGGTAGGTACTACCCGAATTTAAACTTATAAAATGCTAATATGAAGAAAAAGCTTTTATAAATGAGTTCATATTATGCTACGAAATACTATTAACTACTCTTAATATTCTGTATGATTAACTTGTTCCATTTAACTATTTTGAAGGAAATGGCACCGACTACTCGACACACCGTGAATATGAATGAAGAGGAATTCCGTACTTTTCTAGCTTCAAACATAGCCGCAGTACAGGCTGCGCTACATACCAACAATAACCTTGGATCTAGCAGTACAGGAAATCGTGTAGGATGCACCTACAAAGAATTCACTGCCTGCAAACCTTTGGAATTTGATGGAACCGAAGGACCGATCGGATTGAAACGGTGGACCGAGAAGGTTGAATCGGTGTTTGCCATAAGTAAGTGTACTGAAGAGGACAAAGTGAAGTACGCTACGCATACCTTCACAGGTTCTGCGTTAACATGGTGGAATACCTATCTAGAGCAAGTGGGACAAGATGATGCATACGCACTACCGTGGTCAGCATTCAAGCACTTGATGAACGAGAAGTATCGTCCCAGAACCGAGGTCAATAAGCTCAAGACAGAACTAAGAGGGTTACGAACCCAAGGATTTGATATTACCACGTATGAAAGACGATTCACAGAATTGTGCCTATTGTGTCCGGGAGCATTCGAAGATGAGGAAGAGAAGATCGACGCGTTTGTGAAAGGATTACCGGAAAGAATCCAAGAAGATATAAGTTCACACGAGCCCGCCTCCATACAACAGGCATGTAGAATGGCTCACAAACTAGTGAACCAGATTGAAGAAAGAATTAAAGAACAGACTGCTGAAGAGGCCAATGTGAAGCAAGTCAAAAGAAAGTGGGAGGAAAACGGTGATAAGAATCACCAATACAACAACAGCAATTACAACAATAATCGCAACAATTATCCCAACAATCGCAACATCAATCGCAACTACAACAAACGGCCCAACAACAACAACAACAACAACAACAGCAACTACAACAATCATCCCAACAACAATAATAACCGTAACAACAACAACAATCAGAAGCAGCTATGCCAAAGGTGTGAAAAGAATCACTCGGGGTTCTGCACCAAATTTTGCAACAAGTGTAAAAGAAATGGTCATAGCGCGGCGAAGTGTGAGGTCTACGGACCAGGGGTTAATAGAACGAAAGGAACAAATGGTGTCGGAACGAGTAATGGCGGAGCAAGTAGTGTCGGAGCAAGTTATGCCAATGTAGTTTGTTATAAATGTGGAAAACCAGGCCACATTATTAGAAATTGCCCGAACCAGGAGAACACGAATGGACAAGGCCGTGGAAGAGTTTTCAATATTAATGCGGTAGAGGCACAGGAAGACCCGGAGCTTGTTACGGGTACGTTTCTTATTGACAATAAATCTGCTTACGTTTTATTTGATTCGGGTGCGGATAGAAGCTATATGAGTAGAGATTTTTGTGCTAAATTAAGTTGTCCATTGACGCCTTTGGATAGTAAATTTTTACTCGAATTAGCAAATGGTAAATTAATTTCAGCAGATAATATATGTCGGAATCGAGAAATTAAACTGGTTAGCGAAACATTTAAGATTGATTTAATACCAGTAGAGTTAGGGAGTTTTGATGTGATAATCGGTATGGACTGGTTGAAAGAAGTGAAAGCAGAGATCGTTTGTTACAAAAATGCAATTCGCATTATACGAGAAAAAGGAAAACCCTTAATGGTGTACGGAGAAAAGGGCAACACGAAGCTACATCTTATTAGTAATTTGAAGGCACAAAAACTAATAAGAAAAGGTTGCTATGCTGTTCTAGCACACGTCGAGAAAGTACAAACTGAAGAAAAGAGCATCAATGATGTTCCCATTGCAAAAGAATTTCCCGATGTATTTCCGAAAGAATTACCGGGATTACCCCCACATCGATCCGTTGAATTTCAAATAGATCTTGTACCAGGAGCTGCACCAATAGCTCGTGCTCCTTACAGACTCGCACCCAGCGAGATGAAAGAACTGCAAAGCCAATTACAAGAACTTTTAGAGCGTGGTTTCATTCGACCAAGCACATCACCGTGGGGAGCTCCTGTTTTGTTTGTCAAGAAGAAAGATGGTACATTCAGGTTGTGTATCGACTACCGAGAGTTGAACAAACTTACCATCAAGAACCGCTACCCACTACCGAGAATCGACGACTTATTTGATCAACTACAAGGCTCGTCTGTTTATTCAAAGATTGACTTACGTTCCGGGTATCATCAAATGCGGGTGAAAGAAGATGATATTCCAAAGACTGCTTTCAGAACACGTTACGGTCATTACGAGTTTATGGTCATGCCGTTTGGTTTAACTAATGCACCAGCTGTGTTCATGGACCTTATGAACCGAGTGTGTGGACCATACCTTGACAAGTTTGTCATTGTTTTCATTGATGACATACTTATTTACTCAAAGAATGACCAAGAACACGGTGAACATTTGAGAAAGGTGTTAGAAGTATTGAGAAAGGAAGAATTGTACGCTAAGTTTTCAAAGTGTGCATTTTGGTTGGAAGAAGTTCAATTCCTCGGTCACATAGTGAACAAAGAAGGTATTAAGGTGGATCCGGCAAAGATAGAAACTGTTGAAAAGTGGGAAACCCCGAAAACTCCGAAACACATACGCCAGTTTTTAGGACTAGCTGGTTACTACAGAAGGTTCATCCAAGACTTTTCCAGAATAGCAAAACCCTTGACTGCATTAACGCATAAAGGGAAGAAATTTGAATGGAATGATGAACAAGAGAAAGCGTTTCAGTTATTGAAGAAAAAGCTAACTACGGCACCTATATTGTCATTGCCTGAAGGGAATGATGATTTTGTGATTTATTGTGATGCATCAAAGCAAGGTCTCGGTTGTGTATTAATGCAACGAACGAAGGTGATTGCTTATGCGTCTAGACAATTGAAGATTCACGAACAAAATTATACGACGCATGATTTGGAATTAGGCGCGGTTGTTTTTGCATTAAAGACTTGGAGGCACTACTTATATGGGGTCAAAAGTATTATATATACCGACCACAAAAGTCTTCAACACATATTTAATCAGAAACAACTGAATATGAGGCAGCGTAGGTGGATTGAATTATTGAATGATTACGACTTTGAGATTCGTTACCACCCGGGGAAGGCAAATGTGGTAGCCGATGCCTTGAGCAGGAAGGACAGAGAACCCATTCGAGTAAAATCTATGAATATAATGATTCATAATAACATTACTACTCAAATAAAGGAGGCGCAACAAGGAGTTTTAAAAGAAGGAAATTTAAAGGATGAAATACCCAAAGGATCGGAGAAGCATCTTAATATTCGGGAAGACGGAAGCCGGTATAGGGCTGAAAGGATTTGGGTACCAAAATTTGGAGATATGAGAGAAATGGTACTTAGAGAAGCTCATAAAACCAGATACTCAATACATCCTGGAACGGGGAAGATGTACAAGGATCTCAAGAAACATTTTTGGTGGCCGGGTATGAAAGCCGATGTTGCTAAATACGTAGGAGAATGTTTGACGTGTTCTAAGGTCAAAGCTGAGCATCAGAAACCATCAGGTCTACTTCAACAACCCGAAATCCCGGAATGGAAATGGGAAAACATTACCATGGATTTCATCACTAAATTGCCAAGGACTGCAAGTGGTTTTGATACTATTTGGGTAATAGTTGATCGTCTCACCAAATCCGCACACTTCCTACCAATAAGAGAAGATGACAAGATGGAGAAGTTAGCACGACTGTATTTGAAGGAAGTCATCTCCAGACATGGAATACCAATCTCTATTATCTCTGATAGGGATGGCAGATTTATTTCAAGATTCTGGCAGACATTACAGCAAGCATTAGGAACTCGTCTAGACATGAGTACTGCCTATCATCCACAAACTGATGGGCAGAGCGAAAGGACGATACAAACGCTTGAAGACATGCTACGAGCTTGTGTTATTGATTTCGGAAACAGTTGGGATCGACATCTACCGTTAGCAGAATTTTCCTACAACAACAGCTACCATTCAAGCATTGAGATGGCGCCGTTTGAAGCACTTTATGGTAGAAAGTGCAGGTCTCCGATTTGTTGGAGTGAAGTGGGGGATAGACAGATTACGGGTCCGGAGATTATACAAGAAACTACCGAGAAGATCATCCAAATTCAACAACGGTTGAAAACCGCCCAAAGTCGACAAAAGAGCTACGCTGACATTAAAAGAAAAGATATAGAATTTGAAATTGGAGAGATGGTCATGCTTAAAGTTGCACCTTGGAAAGGCGTTGTTCGATTTGGTAAACGAGGGAAATTAAATCCAAGGTATATTGGACCATTCAAGATTATTGATCGTGTCGGACCAGTAGCTTACCGACTAGAGTTACCTCAACAACTCGCGGCTGTACATAACACTTTCCACGTCTCGAATTTAAAGAAATGTTTTGCTAAAGAAGATCTCACTATTCCGTTAGATGAAATCCAAATCAACGAAAAACTTCAATTCATCGAAGAACCCGTCGAAATAATGGATCGTGAGGTTAAAAGACTTAAGCAAAACAAGATACCAATTGTTAAGGTTCGATGGAATGCTCGTAGAGGACCCGAGTTCACCTGGGAGCGTGAAGATCAGATGAAGAAGAAATACCCGCATCTATTTCCAGAAGATTCGTCAACACCTTCAACAGCTTAAAATTTCGGGGCGAAATTTATTTAACGGGTAGGTACTGTAGTGACCCGAACTTTTCCATGTTTATATATATTAACTGAGATTGATGTTTACATGATTAAATGTTTCCAACATGTTAAGCAATCAAACTTGTTAAGACTTGATTAATTGAAATAGGTTTCATATAGACAATTGACCACCCAAGTTGACCGGTGATTCACGAACGTTAAAACTTGTAAAAAACTATATGATGACATATATATGGTTATATATATAGTTAACATGATATTATGATAAGTAAACATATCATTAATTATATTAACAATGAACTACATATGTAAAAACAAGACTACTAACTTAATGATTTTGAAACGAGACATATATGTAACGTTTATCGTTGTAACGACATTTAATGTATATATATCATATTAAGAGATATTCGTACATCATAATATCATAATAATATAATAATTTAAAATCTCTTTTGTTATTATAAACATTGGGTTAACAACATTTAACAAGATCGTTAACCTAAAGGTTTCAAAACAACACTTACATGTAACGACTAACGATGACTTAACGACTCAGTTAAAATGTATATACATGTAGTGTTTTAATATGTATTTATACACTTTTGAAAGACTTCAATACACTTATCAAAATACTTCTACTTAACAAAAATGCTTACAATTACATTCTCGTTCAGTTTCATCAACAATTCTACTCGTATGCACCCGTATTCGTACTCGTACAATACACAGCTTTTAGATGTATGTACTATTGGTATATACACTCCAATGATCAGCTCTTAGCAGCCCATGTGAGTCACCTAACACATGTGGGAACCATCATTTGGCAACTAGCATGAAATATCTCATAAGATTACAAAAATATGAGTAATCATTCATGACTTATTTACATGAAAACAAAATTACATATCCTTTATATCTAATCCATACACCAACGACCAAAAACACCTACAAACACTTTCATTCTTCAATTTTCTTCATCTAATTGAACTCTCTCAAGTTCTATCTTCAAGTTCTAAGTGTTCTTCATAAATTCCAAAAGTTCTAGTTTCATAAAATCAAGAATACTTTCAAGTTTGCTAGCTCACTTCCAATCTTGTAAGGTGATCATCCAACCTCAAGAAATCTTTGTTTCTTACAGTAGGTTATCATTCTAATACAAGGTAATAATCATATTCAAACTTTGGTTCAATTTCTATAACTATAACAATCTTATTTCAAGTGATGATCTTACTTGAACTTGTTTTCGTGTCATGATTTTGCTTCAAGAACTTTGAGCCATCCAAGGATCCATTGAAGCTAGATCCATTTTTATCTTTTCCAGTAGGTTCATCCAAGGAACTTAAGGTAGTAATGATGTTCATAACATCATTCAATTCATACATATAAAGCTATCTTATTCGAAGGTTTAAACTTGTAATCACTAGAACATAGTTTAGTTAATTCTAAACTTGTTCGCAAACAAAAGTTAATCCTTCTAACTTGACTTTTAAAATCAACTAAACACATGTTCTATATCTATATGATATGCTAACTTAATGATTTAAAACCTGGAAACACGAAAAACACCATAAAACCGGATTTACGCCGTCGTAGTAACACCGCGGGCTGTTTTGGGTTAGTTAATTAAAAACTATGATAAACTTTGATTTAAAAGTTGTTATTCTGAGAAAATGATTTTTATTATGAACATGAAACTATATCCAAAAATTATGGTTAAACTCAAAGTGGAAGTATGTTTTCTAAAATGGTCATCTAGACGTCGTTCTTTCGACTGAAATGACTACCTTTACAAAAACGACTTGTAACTTATTTTTCCGACTATAAACCTATACTTTTTTTGTTTAGATTCATAAAATAGAGTTCAATATGAAACCATAGCAATTTGATTCACTCAAAACGGATTTAAAATGAAGAAGTTATGGGTAAAACAAGATTGGATAATTTTTCTCATTTTAGCTACGTGAAAATTGGTAACAAATCTATTCCAACCATAACTTAATCAACTTGTATTATATATTATGTAATCTTGAGATACCATAGACACGTATACAATGTTTCGACCTATCATGTCGACACATCTATATATATTTCGGAACAACCATAGACACTCTATATGTGAATGTTGGAGTTAGCTATACAGGGTTGAGGTTGATTCCAAAATATATATAGTTTGAGTTGTGATCAATACTGAGATACGTATACACTGGGTCGTGGATTGATTCAAGATAATATTTATCGATTTATTTCTGTACATCTAACTGTGGACAACTAGTTGTAGGTTACTAACGAGGACAGCTGACTTAATAAACTTAAAACATCAAAATATATTAAAAGTGTTGTAAATATATTTTGAACATACTTTGATATATATGTATATATTGTTATAGGTTCGTGAATCAACCAGTGGCCAAGTCTTACTTCCCGACGAAGTAAAAATCTGTGAAAGTGAGTTATAGTCCCACTTTTAAAATCTAATATTTTTGGGATGAGAATACATGCAGGTTTTATAAATGATTTACAAAATAGACACAAGTACGTGAAACTACATTCTATGGTTGAATTATCGAAATCGAATATGCCCCTTTTTATTAAGTCTGGTAATCTAAGAATTAGGGAACAGACACCCTAATTGACGCGAATCCTAAAGATAGATCTATTGGGCCTAACAAACCCCATCCAAAGTACCGGATGCTTTAGTACTTCGAAATTTATATCATATCCGAAGGGTGTCCCGGAATGATGGGGATATTCTTATATATGCATCTTGTTATTGTCGGTTACCAGGTGTTCACCATATGAATGATTTTTATCTCTATGTATGGGATGTGTATTGAAATATGAAATCTTGTGGTCTATTGTTACGATTTGATATATATAGGTTAAACCTATAACTCACCAACATTTTTGTTGACGTTTTAAGCATGTTTATTCTCAGGTGATTATTAAGAGCTTCCGCTGTCACATACTTAAATAAGGACAAGATTTGGAGTCCATGCTTGTATGATATTGTGTAAAAACTGCATTCAAGAAACTTATTTTGTTGTAACATATTTGTATTGTAAACCATTATGTAATGGTCGTGTGTAAACAGGATATTTTAGATTATCATTATTTGATAATCTACGTAAAGCGTTTTAAACCTTTATTGATGAAATAAAGGTTATGGTTTGTTTAAAAATGAATGCAGTCTTTGAAAAACGTCTCATATAGAGGTCAAAACCTCGCAACGAAATCAAGTAATATGGAACGTTTTTAATCAATAAGAACGGGACATTTCAGTTGGTAATGTCCCGTTCTTATTGATTAAAAACGTTCCATATTAATTGATTTCGTTGCGAGGTTTTGACCTCTATATGAGACGTTTTTCAAAGACTGCATTCATTTTTAAAACAAACCATAACCTTTATTTCATAGATAAAGGTTTTAAAAAGCTTTACGTAGATTATCAAATAATGATAATCTAAAATATCCTGTTTACACACGACCATTACATAATGGTTTACAATACAAATATGTTACAACAAAATAAGTTTCTTGAATGCAGTTTTTACACAATATCATACAAGCATGGACTCCAAATCTCGTCCTTATTTAAGTATGCGACAGCGGAAGCTCTTAATAATCACCTGAGAATAAACATGCTTAAAACGTCAACAAAAATGTTGGTGAGTTATAGGTTTAACCTATATATATCAAATCATAATAATAGACCACAAGAGTTCATATTTCAATACACATCCCATACATAGAGATAAAAATCATTCATATGGTGAACACCTGGTAACCGACATTAACAAGATGCATATATAAGAATATCCCCATCATTCCGGGACACCCTTCGGATATGATATAAATTTCGAAGTACTAAAGCATCCGGTACTTTGGATGGGGTTTGTTAGGCCCAATAGATCTATCTTTAGGATTCGCGTCAATTAGGGTGTCTGTTCCCTAATTCTTAGATTACCAGACTTAATAAAAAGGGGCATATTCGATTTTGATAATTCAACCATAGAATGTAGTTTCACGTACTTGTGTCTATTTTGTAAACCATTTATAAAACCTGCATGTATTCTCATCCCAAAAATATTAGATTTTAAAAGTGGGACTATAACTCACTTTAACAGATTTTTACTTCGTCGGGAAGTAAGACTTGGCCACTGGTTAATTCACGAACCTATAACAATATATACATATATATCAAAGTATGTTCAAAATATATTTACAACACTTTTAATATATTTTGATTTTTTAAGTTTATTAAGTCAGCTGTCCTCGTTAGTAACCTACAACTAGTTGTCCACAGTTAGATGTGCAGAAATAAATCGATAAATATTATCTTGAATCAATCCACGACCCAGTGTATACGTATCTCAGTATTGATCACAACTCAAACTATATATATTTTGGAATCAACCTCAACCCTGTATAGCTAACTCCAACATTCACATATAGAGTGTCTATGGTTGTTCCGAAATATATATAGATGTGTCGACATGATAGGTCGAAACATTGTATACGTGTCTATGGTATCTCAAGATTACATAATATACAATACAAGTTGATTAAGTTATGGTTGGAATAGATTTGTTACCAATTTTCACGTAGCTAAAATGAGAAAAATTATCCAATCTTGTTTTACCCATAACTTCTTCATTTTAAATCCGTTTTGAGTGAATCAAATTGCTATGGTTTCATATTGAACTCTATTTTATGAATCTAAACAGAAAAGTATAGGTTTATAGTCGGAAAAATAAGTTACAAGTTATTTTTGTAAAGGTAGTCATTTCAGTCGAAAGAACGACGTCTAGATGACCATTTTAGAAAACATACTTCCACTTTGAGTTTAATCATAATTTTTGGATATAGTTTCATGTTCATAATAAAAATCATTTTCTCAGAATAACAACTTTAAAATCAAAGTTTATCATAGTTTTTAATTAACTAACCCAAAACAGCCCGCGGTGTTACTACGACGGCGTAAATCCGGTTTTACGGTGTTTTTCGTGTTTCCAGGTTTTAAATCATTAAGTTAGCATATCATATAGATATAGAACATGTGTTTAGTTGATTTTAAAAGTCAAGTTAGAAGGATTAACTTTTGTTTGCGAACAAGTTTAGAATTAACTAAACTATGTTCTAGTGAATACAAGTTTAAACCTTCGAATAAGATAGCTTTATATGTATAAATTGAATGATGTTATGAACATCATTACTGCCTTAAGTTCCTTGGATAAACCTACTGGAAAAGAGAAAAATGGATCTAGCTTCAATGGATCCTTGGATGGCTCGAAGTTCTTGAAGCAGAATCATGACACGAAAACAAGTTCAAGTAAGATCATCACTTGAAATAAGATTGTTATAGTTATAGAAATTGAACCAAAGTTTGAATATGATTATTACCTTGTATTAGAATGATAACCTACTGTAAGAAACAAAGATTTCTTGAGGTTGGATGATCACCTTACAAGATTGGAAGTGAGCTAGCAAACTTGAAAGTATTCTTGATTTTATGAAACTATAACTTTTGGAATTTATGAAGAACACTTAGAACTTGAAGATAGAACTTGAGAGAGATCAATTAGATGAAGAAAATTGAAGAATGAAAGTGTTTGTAGGTGTTTTTGGTCGTTGGTGTATGGATTAGATATAAAGGATATGTAATTTTGTTTTCATGTAAATAAGTCATGAATGATTACTCATATTTTTGTAATTTTATGAGATATTTCATGCTAGTTGCCAAATGATGGTTCCCACATGTGTTAGGTGACTCACATGGGCTGCTAAGAGCTGATCATTGGAGTGTATATACCAATAGTACATACATCTAAAAGCTGTGTATTGTACGAGTACGAATACGGGTGCATACGAGTAGAATTGTTGATGAAACTGAACGAGGATGTAATTGTAAGCATTTTTGTTAAGTAGAAGTATTTTGATAAGTGTATTGAAGTCTTTCAAAAGTGTATAAATACATATTAAAACACTACATGTATATACATTTTAACTGAGTCGTTAAGTCATCGTTAGTCGTTACATGTAAGTGTTGTTTTGAAACCTTTAGGTTAACGATCTTGTTAAATGTTGTTAACCCAATGTTTATAATATCAAATGAGATTTTAAATTATTATATTATCATGATATTATCATGTATGAATATCTCTTAATATGATATATATACATTAAATGTCTTTACAACGATAATCGTTACATATATGTCTCGTTTAAAAATCATTAAGTTAGTAGTCTTGTTTTTACATATGTAGTTCATTGTTAATATACTTAATGATATGTTTACTTATCATAGTATCATGTTAACTATATATATATCCATATATATGTCATCATATAGTTTTTACAAGTTTTAACGTTCGTGAATCACCGGTCAACTTGGGTGGTCAATTGTCTATATGAAACATATTTCAATTAATCAAGTCTTAACAAGTTTGATTGCTTAACATGTTGGAAACATTTAATCATGTAAATATCAATCTCAATTAATATATATAAACATGGAAAAGTTCGGGTCACTACAGTACCTACCCGTTAAATAAATTTCGTCCCGAAATTTTAAGCTGTTGAAGGTGTTGACGAATCTTCTGGAAATAGATGCGGGTATTTCTTCTTCATCTGATCTTCACGCTCCCAGGTGAACTCGGGTCCTCTACGAGCATTCCATCGAACCTTAACAATTGGTATCTTGTTTTGCTTAAGTCTTTTAACCTCACGATCCATTATTTCGACGGGTTCTTCGATGAATTGAAGTTTTTCGTTGATTTGGATTTCATCTAACGGAATAGTGAGATCTTCTTTAGCAAAACATTTCTTTAAATTCGAGACGTGGAAAGTGTTATGTACAGCCGCGAGTTGTTGAGGTAACTCTAGTCGGTAAGCTACTGGTCCGACACGATCAATAATCTTGAATGGTCCAATATACCTTGGATTTAATTTCCCTCGTTTACCAAATCGAACAACGCCTTTCCAAGGTGCAACTTTAAGCATGACCATCTCTCCAATTTTAAATTCTATATCTTTTCTTTTAATGTCAGCGTAGCTCTTTTGTCGACTCTGGGCGGTTTTCAACCGTTGTTGAATTTGGATGATCTTCTCGGTAGTTTCTTGTATAATCTCTGGACCCGTAATCTGTCTATCCCCCACTTCACTCCAACAAATCGGAGACCTGCACTTTCTACCATAAAGTGCTTCAAACGGCGCCATCTCAATGCTTGAATGGTAGCTGTTGTTGTAGGAAAATTCTGCTAACGGTAGATGTCGATCCCAACTGTTTCCGAAATCAATAACACATGCTCGTAGCATGTCTTCAAGCGTTTGTATCGTCCTTTCGCTCTGCCCATCAGTTTGTGGATGATAGGCAGTACTCATGTCTAGACGAGTTCCTAATGCTTGCTGTAATGTCTGCCAGAATCTTGAAATAAATCTGCCATCCCTATCAGAGATAATAGAGATTGGTATTCCATGTCTGGAGATGACTTCCTTCAAATACAGTCGTGCTAACTTCTCCATCTTGTCATCTTCTCTTATTGGCAAAAAGTGTGCTGATTTGGTGAGACGGTCAACTATTACCCAAATAGTATCAAAACCACTTGCAGTCCTTGGCAATTTAGTGATGAAATCCATGGTAATGTTTTCCCATTTCCATTCCGGGATTTCGGGTTGTTGAAGTAGACCTGATGGTTTCTGATGCTCAGCTTTGACCTTAGAACACGTCAAACATTCTCCTACGTATTTAGCAACATCGGTTTTCATACCCGGCCACCAAAAATGTTTCTTGAGATCCTTGTACATCTTCCCCGTTCCAGGATGTATTGAGTATCTGGTTTTATGAGCTTCTCTAAGTACCATTTCTCTCATATCTCCAAATTTTGGTACCCAAATCCTTTCAGCCCTATACCGGGTTCCGTCTTCCCAAATATTAAGATGCTTCTCCGATCCTTTGGGTATTTCATCCTTTAAATTTCCCTCTTTTAAAACTCCTTGTTGCGCCTCCTTTATTTGAGTAGTAATGTTATTATGAATCATTATATTCATAGATTTTACTCGAATGGGTTCTCTGTCCTTCCTGCTCAAGGCATCGGCTACCACATTTGCCTTCCCCGGGTGGTAACGAATCTCAAAGTCGTAATCATTCAATAATTCAATCCACCTACGCTGCCTCATATTCAGTTGTTTCTGATTAAATATGTGTTGAAGACTTTTGTGGTCGGTATATATAATACTTTTGACCCCATATAAGTAGTGCCTCCAAGTCTTTAATGCAAAAACAACCGCGCCTAATTCCAAATCATGCGTCGTATAATTTTGTTCGTGAATCTTCAATTGTCTAGACGCATAAGCAATCACCTTCGTTCGTTGCATTAATACACAACCGAGACCTTGCTTTGATGCATCACAATAAATCACAAAATCATCATTCCCTTCAGGCAATGACAATATAGGTGCCGTAGTTAGCTTTTTCTTCAATAACTGAAACGCTTTCTCTTGTTCATCATTCCATTCAAATTTCTTCCCTTTATGCGTTAATGCAGTCAAGGGTTTTGCTATTCTGGAAAAGTCTTGGATGAACCTTCTGTAGTAACCAGCTAGTCCTAAAAACTGGCGTATGTGTTTCGGAGTTTTCGGGGTTTCCCACTTTTCAACAGTTTCTATCTTTGCCGGATCCACCTTAATACCTTCTTTGTTCACTATGTGACCGAGGAATTGAACTTCTTCCAACCAAAATGCACACTTTGAAAACTTAGCGTACAATTCTTCCTTCCTCAATACTTCTAACACCTTTCTCAAATGTTCACCGTGTTCTTGGTCATTCTTTGAGTAAATAAGTATGTCATCAATGAAAACAATGACAAACTTGTCAAGGTATGGTCCACACACTCGGTTCATAAGGTCCATGAATTTCATCCAACTAGACAATAAGCTACTGGTTTTATTAGTAATTTCAGTTAGAGTTACGAACTTTAAATGTTGATTACGAACTTGTGTACACATCTAACTCCAACACATATACGGTATTAATATGTTATTTAATAATTTATAAATATATTAATATTATTTAATATGTTATATATAATATTAACTTGAAGACTACTTCCCTCATTTTAAATATTATTTGATGACGTTACAACACGCTGTCTTATCAACGGCCATAACGGTTATGTTGCACAAGACCAAGGATGGGAAGTAGTCCTAGTAAAACCAGAATGCATGACTTGTTTCTGGACGTATGAATTACGTGTCTTTATTGCCTTTGCTGAACGACTTGTGTACTAGCTAGAATTGTCTTCACAACTATCTTGTATCAAAGTTATTGTGTGCTATATTTCATGCTTTATGTAAAATAAGCGGTATTGTAAGTTTGTAAAATATTGTATAAAAGTTTGAACGCGAAATATTATTATAATCAGTTTTTCATATAGAATTGTAGTAGTTGAATTGTATATTAGCTACTAAGTATGAACTTAACGGGTAGGTACTACCCGAATTTAAACTTATAAAACGCTAATATGAAGAAAAAGCTTTTATAAATGAGTTCATATTATGCTACGAAATACTATTAACTACTCTTAATATTCTGTATGATTAACTTGTTCCATTTAACTATTTTGAAGGAAATGGCACCGACTACTCGACACACCGTGAATATGAATGAAGAGGAATTCCGTACTTTTCTAGCTTCAAACATAGCCGCAGTACAGGCTGCGCTACATACCAACAATAACCTTGGATCTAGCAGTACAGGAAATCGTGTAGGATGCACCTACAAAGAATTCACTGCCTGCAAACCTTTGGAATTTGATGGAACCGAAGGACCGATCGGATTGAAACGGTGGACCGAGAAGGTTGAATCGGTGTTTGCCATAAGTAAGTGTACTGAAGAGGACAAAGTGAAGTACGCTACGCATACCTTCACAGGTTCTGCGTTAACATGGTGGAATACCTATCTAGAGCAAGTGGGACAAGATGATGCGTACGCACTACCGTGGTCAGCATTCAAGCACTTGATGAACGAGAAGTACCGTCCCAGAACCGAGGTCAATAAGCTCAAGACAGAACTTAGAGGGTTACGAACCCAAGGATTTGATATTACCACGTACGAAAGACGATTCACAGAATTGTGCCTATTGTGTCCGGGAGCATTCGAAGATGAGGAAGAGAAGATCGACGCGTTTGTGAAAGGATTACCGGAAAGAATCCAAGAAGATATAAGTTCACACGAGCCCGCCTCCATACAACAGGCATGTAGAATGGCTCACAAACTAGTGAACCAGATTGAAGAAAGAATTAAAGAACAGACTGCTGAAGAGGCCAATGTGAAGCAAGTCAAAAGAAAGTGGGAGGAAAACGGTGATAAGAATCACCAATACAACAACAACAGCAATTACAACAATAATCGCAACAATTATCCCAACAATCGCAACATCAATCGCAACTACAACAAACGGCCCAACAACAACAACAACAACAACAACCACAGCAACTACAACAATCATCCCAACAACAATAATAACCGCAACAACAACAACAATCAGAAGCAACTATGCCAAAGGTGTGAAAAGAATCACTCGGGGTTCTGCACCAAATTTTGCAACAAGTGTAAAAGAAATGGTCATAGCGCGGCGAAGTGTGAGGTCTACGGACCAGGGGTTAATAGAACGAAAGGAACAAATGGTGTCGGAACGAGTAATGGCGGAGCAAGTAGTGTCGGAGCAAGTTATGCCAATGTAGTTTGTTATAAATGTGGAAAACCAGGCCACATTATTAGAAATTGCCCGAACCAGGAGAACACGAATGGACAAGGCCGTGGAAGAGTTTTCAATATTAATGCGGTAGAGGCACAGGAAGACCCGGAGCTTGTTACGGGTACGTTTCTTATTGACAATAAATCTGCTTACGTTTTATTTGATTCGGGTGCGGATAGAAGCTATATGAGTAGAGATTTTTGTGCTAAATTAAGTTGTCCATTGACGCCTTTGGATAGTAAATTTTTACTCGAATTAGCAAATGGTAAATTAATTTCAGCAGATAATATATGTCGGAATCGAGAAATTAAACTGGTTAGCGAAACATTTAAGATTGATTTGATACCAGTAGAGTTAGGGAGTTTTGATGTGATAATCGGTATGGACTGGTTGAAAGAAGTGAAAGCGGAGATCGTTTGTTACAAAAATGCAATTCGCATTATACGAGAAAAAGGAAAACCCTTAATGGTGTACGGATAAAAGGGCAACACGAAGCTACATCTTATTAGTAATTTGAAGGCACAAAAACTAATAAGAAAAGGTTGCTATGCTGTTCTAGCACACATCGAGAAAGTACAAACTGAAGAAAAGAGCATCAATGATGTTCCCATTGCAAAAGAATTTCCCGATGTATTTCCAAAAGAATTACCCGGATTACCCCCACATCGATCCGTTGAATTTCAAATAGATCTTGTACCAGGAGCTGCACCAATAGCTCGTGCTCCTTACAGACTCGCACCCAGCGAGATGAAAGAACTGCAAAGCCAATTACAAGAACTTTTAGAGCGTGGTTTCATTCAACCAAGCACATCACCGTGGGGAGCTCCTGTTTTGTTTGTCAAGAAGAAAGATGGTACATTCAGGTTGTGTATCGACTACCAAGAGTTGAACAAACTTACCATCAAGAACCGCTACCCACTACCGAGAATCGACGACTTATATGATCAACTACAAGGCTCGTCTGTTTATTCAAAGATTGACTTACGTTCCGGGTATCATCAAATGAGGGTGAAAGAAGATGATATTCCAAAGACTGCTTTCAGAACACGTTACGGTCATTACGAGTTTATGGTCATGCCGTTTGGTTTAACTAATGCACCAGCTGTGTTCATGGACCTTATGAACCGAGTGTGTGGACCATACCTTGACAAGTTTGTCATTGTTTTCATTGATGACATACTTATTTACTCAAAGAATGACCAAGAACACGGTGAACATTTGAGAAAGGTGTTAGAAGTATTGAGGAAGGAAGAATTGTACGCTAAGTTTTCAAAGTGTGCATTTTGGTTGGAAGAAGTTCAATTCCTCGGTCACATAGTGAACAAAGAAGGTATTAAGGTGGATCCAGCAAAGATAGAAACTGTTGAAAAGTGGGAAACCCCGAAAACTCCGAAACACGTACGCCAGTTTTTAGGACTAGCTGGTTACTACAGAAGGTTCATCCAAGACTTTTCCAGAATAGCAAAACCCTTGACTGCATTAACGAATAAAGGGAAGAAATTTGAATGGAATGATGAACAAGAGAAAGCGTTTCAGTTATTGAAGAAAAAGCTAACTACGGCACCTATATTGTCATTGCCTGAAGGGAATGATGATTTTGTGATTTATTGTGACGCATCAAAGCAAGGTCTCGGTTGTGTATTAATGCAACGAACGAAGGTGATTGCTTATGCGTCTAGACAATTGAAGATTCACGAACAAAATTATACGACGCATGATTTGGAATTAGGCGCGGTTGTTTTTGCATTAAAGACTTGGAGGCACTACTTATATGGGGTCAAAAGTATTATATATACCGACCACAAAAGTCTTCAACACATATTTAATCAGAAACAACTGAATATGAGGCAGCGTAGGTGGATTGAATTATTGAATGATTACGATTTTGAGATTCGTTACCACCCGGGGAAGGCAAATGTGGTAGCCGATGCCTTGAGCAGGAAGGATAGAGAACCCATTCGAGTAAAATCTATGAATATAATGATTCATAATAACATTACTACTCAAATAAAGGAGGCGCAACAAGGAGTTTTAAAAGAGGGAAATTTAAAGGATGAAATACCCAAAGGATCGGAGAAGCATCTTAATATTCGGGAAGACGGAACCCGGTATAGGGCTGAAAGGATTTGGGTACCAAAATTTGGAGATATGAGAGAAATGGTACTTAGAGAAGCTCATAAAACCAGATACTCAATACATCCTGGAACGGGGAAGATGTACAAGGATCTCAAGAAACATTTTTGGTGGCCGGGTATGAAAGCCGATGTTGCTAAATACGTAGGAGAATGTTTGACGTGTTCTAAGGTCAAAGCTGAGCATCAGAAACCATCAGGTCTACTTCAACAACCCGAAATCCCGGAATGGAAATGGGAAAACATTACCATGGATTTCATCACTAAATTGCCAAGGACTGCAAGTGGTTTTGATACTATTTGGGTAATAGTTGATCGTCTCACCAAATCAGCACACTTCCTACCAATAAGAGAAGATGACAAGATGGAGAAGTTAGCACGACTGTATTTGAAGGAAGTCGTCTCCAGACATGGAATACCAATCTCTATTATCTCTGATAGGGATGGCAGATTTATTTCAAGATTCTGGCAGACATTACAGCAAGCATTAGGAACTCGTCTAGACATGAGTACTGCCTATCATCCACAAACTGATGGGCAGAGCGAAAGGACGATACAAACGCTTGAAGACATGCTACGAGCATGTGTTATTGATTTCGGAAACAGTTGGGATCGACATCTACCGTTAGCAGAATTTTCCTACAACAACAGCTACCATTCAAGTATTGAGATGGCGCCATTTGAAGCACTTTATGGTAGAAAGTGCAGGTCTCCGATTTGTTGGAGTGAAGTGGGGGATAGACAGATTACGGGTCCGGAGATTATACAAGAAACTACCGAGAAGATCATCCAAATTCAACAACGGTTGAAAACCGCCCAAAGTCGACAAAAGAGCTACGCTGACATTAAAAGAAAAGATATAGAATTTGAAATTGGAGAGATGGTCATGCTTAAAGTTGCACCTTGGAAAGGCGTTGTTCGATTTGGTAAACGAGGGAAATTAAATCCAAGGTATATTGGACCATTCAAGATTATTGATCGTGTCGGACCAGTAGCTTACCGACTAGAGTTACCTCAACAACTCGCGGCTGTACATAACACTTTCCACGTCTCGAATTTAAAGAAATGTTTTGCTAAAGAAGATCTCACTATTCCGTTAGATGAAATCCAAATCAACGAAAAACTTCAATTCATCGAAGAACCCGTCGAAATAATGGATCGTGAGGTTAAAAGACTTAAGCAAAACAAGATACCAATTGTTAAGGTTCGATGGAATGCTCGTAGAGGACCCGAGTTCACCTGGGAGCGTGAAGATCAGATGAAGAAGAAATACCCGCATCTATTTCCAGAAGATTCGTCAACACCTTCAACAGCTTAAAATTTCGGGACGAAATTTATTTAACGGGTAGGTACTGTAGTGACCCGAACTTTTCCATGTTTATATATATTAATTGAGATTGATATTTACATGATTAAATGTTTCCAACATGTTAAGCAATCAAACTTGTTAAGACTTGATTAATTGAAATAGGTTTCATATAGACAATTGACCACCCAAGTTGACCGGTGATTCACGAACGTTAAAACTTGTAAAAACTATATGATGACATATATATGGTTATATATATAGTTAAAATTATATTATGATAATTAAACATATCATTAAGTATATTAACAATGAACTACATATGTAAAAACAAGACTACTAACTTAATGATTTTGAAACGAGACATATGTGTAACGATTATCGTTGTAACGACATTTAATGTATATATATCATATTAAGAGATATTCGTACATCATAATATCATGATAATATAATAATTTAAAATCTCTTTTGATATTATAAACATTGGGTTAACAACATTTAACAAGATCGTTAACCTAAAGGTTTCAAAACAACATTTACATGTAACGACTAACGATGACTTAACGACTCAGTTAAAATGTATATACATGTAGTGTTTTAATATGTATTTATACACTTTTGAAAGACTTCAATACACTTATCAAAATACTTCTACTTAACAAAAATGCTTACAATTACATCCTCGTTCAGTTTCATCAACAATTCTACTCGTATGCACCCGTATTCGTACTCGTACAATACACAGCTTTTAGATGTATGTACTATTGGTATATACACTCCAATGATCAGCTCTTAGCAGCCCATGTGAGTCACCTAACACATGTGGGAACCATCATTTGGCAACTAGCATGAAATATCTCATAAAATTACAAAAATATGAGTAATCATTCATGACTTATTTACATGAAAACAAAATTACATATCCTTTATATCTAATCCATACACCAACGACCAAAAACACCTACAAACACTTTTATTCTTCAATTTTCTTCATCTAATTGATCTCTCTCAAGTTCTATCTTCAAGTTCTAAGTGTTCTTCATAAATTCCAAAAGTTCTAGTTTCATAAAATCAAGAATACTTTCAAGTTTGCTAGCTCACTTCCAATCTTGTAAGGTGATCATCCAACCTCAAGAAATCTTTGTTTCTTACAGTAGGTTATCATTCTAATACAAGGTAATAATCATATTCAAACTTTGGTTCAATTTCTATAACTATAACAATCTTATTTCAAGTGATGATCTTACTTGAACTTGTTTTCGTGTCATGATTCTGCTTCAAGAACTTCGAGCCATCCAAGGATCCATTGAAGCTAGATCCATTTTTCTCTTTTCCAGTAGGTTTATCCAAGGAAATTAAGGTAGTAATGATGTTCATAACATCATTCGATTCATACATATAAAGCTATCTTATTCGAAGGTTTAAACTTGTAATCACTAGAACATAGTTTAGTTAATTCTAAACTTGTTCGCAAACAAAAGTTAATCCTTCTAACTTGACTTTTAAAATCAACTAAACACATGTTCTATATCTATATGATATGCTAACTTAATGATTTAAAACCTGGAAACACGAAAACACCGTAAAACCGGATTTACGCCGTCGTAGTAACACCGCGGGCTGTTTTGGGTTAGTTAATTAAAAACTATGATAAACTTTGATTTAAAAGTTGTTATTCTGAGAAAATGATTTTTATTATGAACATGAAACTATATCCAAAAATTATGGTTAAACTCAAAGTGAAAGTATGTTTTCTAAAATGGTCATCTAGACGTCGTTCTTTCGACTGAAATGACTACCTTTACAAAAACGACTTGTAACTTATTTTTTCGACTATAAACCTATACTTTTTCTGTTTAGATTCATAAAATAGAGTTCAATATGAAACCATAGCAATTTGATTCACTCAAAACGGATTTAAAATGAAGAAGTTATGGGTAAAACAAGATTGGATAATTTTTCTCATTTTAGCTACGTGAAAATTGGTAACAAATCTATTCCAACCATAACTTAATCAACTTGTATTGTATATTATGTAATCTTGAGATACCATAGACACGTATACAATGTTTCGACCTATCATGTCGACACATCTATATATATTTCGGAACAACCATAGACACTCTATATGTGAATGTTGGAGTTAGCTATACAGGGTTGAGGTTGATTCCAAAATATATATAGTTTGAGTTGTGATCAATACTGAGATACGTATACACTGGGTCGTGGATTGATTCAAGATAATATTTATCGATTTATTTTTCTGTACATCTAACTGTGGACAACTAGTTGTAGGTTACTAACGAGGACAGCTGACTTAATAAACTTAAAACATCAAAATATATTAAAAGTGTTGTAAATATATTTTGAACATACTTTGATATATATGTATATATTGTTATAGGTTCGTGAATCAACCAGTGGCCAAGTCTTACTTCCCGGCGAAGTAAAAATCTCTGAAAGTGAGTTATAGTCCCACTTTTAAAATCTAATATTTTTGGGATGAGAATACATGCAGGTTTTATAAATGATTTACAAAATAGACACAAGTACGTGAAACTACATTCTATGGTTGAATTATTGAAATCGAATATGCCCCTTTTTATTAAGTCTGGTAATCTAAGAATTAGGGAACAGACACCCTAATTGACGCGAATCCTAAAGATAGATCTATTGGGCCTAACAAACCCCATCCAAAGTACCGGATGCTTTAGTACTTCGAAATTTATATCATATCCGAAGGGTGTCCCGGAATGATGGGGATATTCTTATATATGCATCTTGTTATTGTCGGTTACCAGGTGTTCACCATATGAATGATTTTTATCTCTATGTATGGGATGTGTATTGAAATATGAAATCTTGTGGTCTATTGTTACGATTTGATATATATAGGTTAAACCTATAACTCACCAACATTTTTGTTGATGTTTAAAGCATGTTTATTCTCAGGTGAATATTAAGAGCTTCCGCTGTTGCATACTAAAATAAGGACAAGATTTGGAGTCCATGTTTGTATGATATTGTGTAAAAACTGCATTCAAGAAACTGATTTCGATGTAACATATTTGTATTGTAAACCATTATGTAATGGTCGTGTGTAAACAGGATATTTTAGATTATCATTATTTGATAATCTACGTAAAGCTTTTTAAACCTTTATTTATGAAATAAAGGTTATGGTTTGTTTTAAAAATGAATGCAGTCTTTGAAAAACGTCTCATATAACATCCTTAACCAAAGCTCTGTCTGTTTTATTTTCTAATTAATATGATTCTTATATTTATATAACCCCCTTTTCTTCCTGTTTTCCCTTTCTTCTTCTATTTCTAAAAAAATTATGTCACAACCGGGGTTCGAACCCACGACCTCTCGTTTAACCACAATCACCCCTAACCATGTAAGCTATTTCGATTTTCTGATTTAATTACTTCCTTAAATCTATTTATCCCTAATCCAATTCTATTTATAACAGGCCTAAATATCAAGTCCATCTTCAAATCTAATTGGCCCAATACTAATTCGATCCATCACCATTTTAATTAACCCACTTGATCAAGAAGCCCGCTCTAGATGGACTAGTTCAATTTATTAATAAACCCAACAGCTTCTTTTGTTATTTAGAAAAATTTTTTTTTTGGACTACTTCTTTGAGGTAGTTTACTTATTATTATTATTATTATTATTATTATTATTATTATTATTATTATTATTATTATTATTATTATTATTATTATTATTATTATTATTATTATTATTATTATTATTATTATTATTATTATCATCATCATCATCATCATCATCATCATTTTTATGTAAGTAGTATTATTATTGAAACTAATTAATTTTTTTTATATATAAATTATCATTTTTATTATTAGAACTATCATTATTATTATTATTATTAGAATTATCATTATTTTTATCATTATTATTTTTATTATCATTTTTATTATTTCTAACACTAATATTATTATTATTTTTATCATTATTATTATTAGTATTATTAATATATCAAATAAAGATTTTTTATATAAAAATATATTATTTACATAAAACATAACTATATTAATATGTTTGTAATAAATATTAATTATCTATTTAATGTATAAAAAAATATAGTTAATTTAGTTATTAATGAAACGAACAAGTTACTAAAATAACAAATAATAATAATACCTAGATTTGTTCAATTACAATTATATGTGTTAATATATATATATATATAATTGATATAGGTTCGTGAATCCGAGGTCAACCCTGCATTGTTCAGTTTCGTCGTATGAATATTTTTACTACAAAATATTGTAGAGTGAGTTTCATTTGATCCCTTTTTCTCTTTACATTTTTGGGACTGAGAATACATGCGCTGTTTTTACAACTGCTTTATTAAATGCTTTTGAAATATATTTTGAACTGCGAATACATGAAATGCTTTTATAAATGTTTGACGAGATAGACACAAGCAAAACATTCCTCGAATGAATTATTATGTAGACAGAAGTTCTGCGGATTATTATTGAATTATGTGGACATGATAATTGCCACCATTGAATTATGTGGACATGATAATTGCCACCATTGAATTATGTGGACATGATAATTGCCACCATTGAATTATGTGGACATGATAATTGCCACCAGTTGATGTGAATGTTATATATCGAGAGAATGATTTTATACACAGGTTATGTGTATGTTATTTTTGTGCACAAGATATGTGTATGGTTACTATGATTTAGGAAAATGGTTTCATACACGAGAAAGATGTACTGTATTTAAAAGATATAGCATGTACATTACAGGTGGGTATAGGATTCGGGCCCATTTGTACCATGCAGCATTTAAATCTTGTGGTCTATCAAAATGATGAATTTTATTTTTTATGATAAACTTATGAACTCACCAACCTTTTGGTTGACACTTGAAAGCATGTTTATTCTCAGGTATGAAAGAAATCTTTCGCTGTGCATTTGCTCATATTAGAGATATTAATTGGAGTCATTCATGACATATTTCAAAAGACGTTGCATTCGAGTCATCGAGTTCATCAAGATTATTATTAAGTCAACTATAGTTGGATGTATTATGAAATGGTATGCATGTCGTCAACTTTCGATGTAAATGAAAGTTTGTCTTTTAAAAACGAATGTAATGTTTGTAAAATGTATCATATAGAGGTCAAGTACCTCGCGATGTAACCAAATGTAATGTATTCGTCCAGATGGATTAGGACGGGTCGTTAGAGTTGAAATGTCCCGTTCTTATTGATTAAAAACGTTCCATATTAATTGATTTCGTTGCGAGGTTTTGACCTCTATATGAGACGTTTTTCAAAGACTGCATTCATTTTTAAACAAACCATAACCTTTATTTCATCAATAAAGGTTTAAAAAGCTTTACGTAGATTATCAAATAATGATAATCTAATATATCCTGTTTACACACGACCATTACATAATGGTTTACAATACAAATATGTTACAACAAAATAAGTTTCTTGAATGCAGTTTTTACACAATATCATACAAGCATGGACTCCAAATCTTGTCCTTATTTAAGTATGCGACAGCGGAAGCTCTTAATAATCACCTGAGAATAAACATGCTTAAAACGTCAACAAAAATGTTGGTGAGTTATAGGTTTAACCTATATATATCAAATCGTAACAATAGACCACAAGATTTCATATTTCAATACACATCCCATACATAGAGATAAAAATCATTCATATGGTGAACACCTGGTAACCGACAATAACAAGATGCATATATAAGAATATCCCCATCATTCCGGGACACCCTTCGGATATGATATAAATTTCGAAGTACTAAAGCATCCGGTACTTTGGATGGGGTTTGTTAGGCCCAATAGATCTATCTTTAGGATTCGCGTCAATTAGGGTGTCTGTTCCCTAATTCTTAGATTACCAGACTTAATAAAAAGGGGCATATTCGATTTCGATAATTCAACCATAGAATGTAGTTTCACGTACTTGTGTCTATTTTGTAAATCATTTATAAAACCTGCATGTATTCTCATCCCAAAAATATTAGATTTTAAAAGTGGGACTATAACTCACTTTCACAGATTTTTACTTCGTCGGGAAGTAAGACTTGGCCACTGGTTGATTCACGAACCTATAACAATATATACATATATATCAAAGTATGTTCAAAATATATTTACAACACTTTTAATATATTTTGATGTTTTAAGTTTATTAAGTCAGCTGTCCTCGTTAGTAACCTACAACTAGTTGTCCACAGTTAGATGTACAGAAATAAATCGATAAATATTATCTTGAATCAATCCACGACCCAGTGTATACGTATCTCAGTATTGATCACAACTCAAACTATATATATTTTGGAATCAACCTCAACCCTGTATAGCTAACTCCAACATTCACATATAGAGTGTCTATGGTTGTTCCGAAATATATATAGATGTGTCGACATGATAGGTCGAAACATTGTATACGTGTCTATGGTATCTCAAGATTACATAATATATAATACAAGTTGATTAAGTTATGGTTGGAATAGATTTGTTACCAATTTTCACGTAGCTAAAATGAGAAAAATTATCCAATCTTGTTTTACCCATAACTTCTTCATTTTAAATCCGTTTTGAGTGAATCAAATTGCTATGGTTTCATATTGAACTCTATTTTATGAATCTAAACAAAAAAAGTATAGGTTTCTAGTCGGAAAAATAAGTTACAAGTCGTTTTTGTAAAGGTAGTCATTTCAGTCGAAAGAACGACGTCTAGATGACCATTTTAGAAAACATACTTCCACTTTGAGTTTAACCATAATTTTTGGATATAGTTTCATGTTCATAATAAAAATCATTTTCTCAGAATAACAACTTTTAAATCAAAGTTTATCATAGTTTTTAATTAACTAACCCAAAACAGCCCGCGGTGTTACTAAGACGGCGTAAATCCGGTTTTACGGTGTTTTTCGTGTTTCCAGGTTTTAAATCATTAAGTTAGCATATCATATAGATATAGAACATGTGTTTAGTTGATTTTAAAAGTCAAGTTAGAAGGATTAACTTTTGTTTGCGAAATAGTTTAGAATTAACTAAACTATGTTCTAGTGATTACAAGTTTAAACCTTCGAATAAGATAGCTTTATATGTATGAATCGAATGATGTTATGAACATCATTACTACCTTAAGTTCCTTGGATGAACCTACTGGAAAAGAGAAAAATGGATCTAGCTTCAATGGATCCTTGGATGGCTCAAAGTTCTTGAAGCAAAATCATGACACGAAAACAAGTTCAAGTAAGATCATCACTTGAAATAAGATTGTTATAGTTATAGAAATTGAACCAAAGTTTGAATATGATTATTACCTTGTATTAGAATGATAACCTACTGTAAGAAACAAAGATTTCTTGAGGTTGGATGATCACCTTACAAGATTGGAAGTGAGCTAGCAAACTTGAAAGTATTCTTGATTTTATGAAACTAGAACTTTTGGAATTTATGAAGAACACTTAGAACTTGAAGATAGAACTTGAGAGAGTTCAATTAGATGAAGAAAATTGAAGAATGAAAGTGTTTGTAGGTGTTTTTGGTCGTTGGTGTATGGATTAGATATAAAGGATATGTAATTTTGTTTTCATGTAAATAAGTCATGAATGATTACTCATATTTTTGTAATCTTATGAGATATTTCATGCTAGTTGCCAAATGATGGTTCCCACATGTGTTAGGTGACTCACATGGGCTGCTAAGAGCTGATCATTGGAGTGTATATACCAATAGTACATACATCTAAAAGCTGTGTATTGTACGAGTACGAATACGGGTGCATACGAGTAGAATTGTTGATGAAACTGAACGAGAATGTAATTGTAAGCATTTTTGTTAAGTAGAAGTATTTTGATAAGTGTATTGAAGTCTTTCAAAAGTGTATAAATACATATTAAAACACTACATGTATATACATTTTAACTGAGTCGTTAAGTCATCGTTAGTCGTTACATGTAAGTGTTGTTTTGAAACCTTTAGGTTAACGATCTTGTTAAATGTTGTTAACCCAATGTTTATAATAACAAAAGAGATTTTAAATTATTATATTATCATGATATTATGATGTACGAATATCTCTTAATATGATATATATACATTAAATGTCGTTACAACGATAAACGTTACATATATGTCTCGTTTCAAAATCATTAAGTTAGTAGTCTTGTTTTTACATATGTAGTTCATTGTTAATATAATTAATGATATGTTTACTTATCATAATATCATGTTAACTATATATATAACCATATATATGTCATCATATAGTTTTTTTTTTACAAGTTTTAACGTTCGTGAATCACCGGTCAACTTGGGTGGTCAATTGTCTATATGAAATCTATTTCAATTAATCAAGTCTTAACAAGTTTGATTGCTTAACATGTTGGAAACATTTAATCATGTAAACATCAATCTCAATTAATATATATAAACATGGAAAAGTTCGGGTCACTACAGTACCTACCCGTTAAATAAATTTCGTCCCGAAATTTTAAGCTGTTGAAGGTGTTGACGAATCTTCTGGAAATAGATGCGGGTATTTCATCTTCATCTGATCTTCACGCTCCCAGGTGAACTCGGGTCCTCTACGAGCATTCCATCGAACCTTAACAATTGGTATCTTGTTTTGCTTAAGTCTTTTAACCTCACGATCCATTATTTCGACGGGTTCTTCGATGAATTGGAGTTTTTCGTTGATTTGGATTTCATCTAACGGAATAGTGAGATCTTCTTTAGCAAAACATTTCTTCAAATTCGAGACGTGGAAAGTGTTATGTACAGCCGCGAGTTGTTGAGGTAACTCAAGTCGGTAAGCTACTGGTCCGACACGATCAATAATCTTGAATGGTCCAATATACCTTGGATTTAATTTCCCTCGTTTACCAAATCGAACAACGCCTTTCCAAGGTGAAACTTTAAGCATGACCATCTCTCCAATTTCAAATTCTATATCTTTTCTTTTAATGTCAGCGTAGCTCTTTTGTCGACTTTGGGCGGTTTTCAACCGTTGTTGAATTTGGATGATCTTCTCGGTAGTTTCTTGTATAATCTCCGGACCCGTAATCTGTCTATCCCCCACCTCACTCCAACAAATCGGAGACCTGCACTTTCTACCATAAAGTGCTTCAAACGGCGCCATCTCAATGCTTGAATGGTAGCTGTTGTTGTAGGAAAATTCTGCTAACGGTAGATGTCGATCCCAACTGTTTCCGAAATCAATAACACATGCTCGTAGCATGTCTTCAAGCGTTTGTATCGTCCTTTCGCTCTGCCCATCAGTTTGTGGATGATAGGCAGTACTCATGTCTAGACGAGTTCCTAATGCTTGCTGTAATGTCTGCCAGAATCTTGAAATAAATCTGCCATCCCTATCAGAGATAATAGAGATTGGTATTCCATGTCTGGAGACGACTTCCTTCAAATACAGTCGTGCTAACTTCTCCATCTTGTCATCTTCTCTTATTGGTAGGAAGTGTGCTGATTTGGTGAGACGATCAACTATTACCCAAATAGTATCAAAACCACTTGCAGTCCTTGGCAATTTAGTGATGAAATCCATGGTAATGTTTTCCCATTTCCATTCCGGGATTTCGGGTTGTTGAAGTAAACCTGATGGTTTCTGATGCTCAGCTTTGACCTTAGAACACGTCAAACATTCTCCTACGTATTTAGCAACATCGGCTTTCATACCCGGCCACCAAAAATGTTTCTTGAGATCCTTGTACATCTTCCCCGTTCCAGGATGTATTGAGTATCTGGTTTTATGAGCTTCTCTAAGTACCATTTCTCTCATATCTCCAAATTTTGGTACCCAAATCCTTTCAGCCCTATACCGGGTTCCGTCTTCCCGAATATTAAGATGTTTCTCCGATCCTTTGGGTATTTCATCCTTTAAATTTCCCTCTTTTAAAACTCCTTGTTGCGCCTCCTTTATTTGAGTAGTAATGTTATTATGAATCATTATATTCATAGATTTTACTCGAATGGGTTCTCTATCCTTCCTGCTCAAGGCATCGGCTACCACATTTGCCTTCCCCGGGTGGTAACGAATCTCAAAATCGTAATCATTCAATAATTCAATCCACCTACGCTGCCTCATATTCAGTTGTTTCTGATTAAATATGTGTTGAAGACTTTTGTGGTCGGTATATATAATACTTTTGACCCCATATAAGTAGTGCCTCCAAGTCTTTAATGCAAAAACAACCGCGCCTAATTCCAAATCATGCGTCGTATAATTTTGTTCGTGAATCTTCAATTGTCTAGACGCATAAGCAATCACCTTCGTTCGTTGCATTAATACACAACCGAGACCTTGCTTTGATGCGTCACAATAAATCACAAAATCATCATTCCCTTCAGGCAATGACAATATAGGTGCCGTAGTTAGCTTTTTCTTCAATAACTGAAACGCTTTCTCTTGTTCATCATTCCATTCAAATTTCTTCCCTTTATGCGTTAATATTATTACATTCTTAGAGAACAATTTAATATATAATAATATAACATAATATTAAATCCTATATTAGATATATTATATATTAATTGATTATTATTTAAATGTCTATAGTTATTTTAATATTATGTAAGACTTGATTAATTGAAATAGATTTCATATAGACAATTGACCTTTAACTTAATATTTATTACAATTAGTTAATATAATAATATAAGTATACCAATAGCTCGTGCTCCTTACAGACTCGCACCCAGCGAGATGAAAGAACTGCAAAGCCAATTACAAGAACTTTTAGAGCGTGGTTTCATTCGACCAAGCACATCACCGTGGGGAGCTCCTGTTTTGTTTGTCAAGAAGAAAGATGGTACATTCAGGTTGTGTATCGACTACCGAGAGTTGAACAAACTTACCATCAAGAACCGCTACCCACTACCGAGAATCGACGACTTATTTGATCAACTACAAGGCTCGTCTGTTTATTCAAAGATTGACTTACGTTCCGGGTATCATCAAATGCGGGTGAAAGAAGATGATATTCCAAAGACTGCTTTCAGAACACGTTACGGTCATTACGAGTTTATGGTCATGCCGTTTGGTTTAACTAATGCACCAGCTGTGTTCATGGACCTTATGAACCGAGTGTGTGGACCATACCTTGACAAGTTTGTCATTGTTTTCATTGATGACATACTTATTTACTCAAAGAATGACCAAGAACACGGTGAACATTTGAGAAAAGTGTTAGAAGTATTGAGGAAGGAAGAATTGTACGCTAAGTTTTCAAAGTGTGCATTTTGGTTGGAAGAAGTTCAATTCCTCGGTCACATAGTGAACAAAGAAGGTATTAAGGTGGATCCGGCAAAGATAGAAACTGTTGAAAAGTGGGAAACCCCGAAAACTCCGAAACACATACGCCAGTTTTTAGGACTAGCTGGTTACTACAGAAGGTTCATCCAAGACTTTTCCAGAATAGCAAAACCCTTGACTGCATTAACGCATAAAGGGAAGAAATTTGAATGGAATGATGAACAAGAGAAAG
The DNA here is from genome assembly GCF_046630445.1 of Rutidosis leptorrhynchoides. Classification (NCBI taxonomy): domain Eukaryota; kingdom Viridiplantae; phylum Streptophyta; class Magnoliopsida; order Asterales; family Asteraceae; genus Rutidosis; species Rutidosis leptorrhynchoides. Next base: position 555,073,667 of record NC_092336.1, on the reverse strand, counting down.
CGTTTCAGTTATTGAAGAAAAAGCTAACTACGGCACCTATATTGTCATTGCCTGAAGGGAATGATGATTTTGTGATTTATTGTGACGCATCAAAGCAAGGTCTCGGTTGTGTATTAATGCAACGAACGAAGGTGATTGCTTATGCGTCTAGACAATTGAAGATTCACGAACAAAATTATACGACGCATGATTTGGAATTAGGCGCGGTTGTTTTTGCATTAAAGACTTGGAGGCACTACTTATATGGGGTCAAAAGTATTATATATACCGACCACAAAAGTCTTCAACACATATTTAATCAGAAACAACTGAATATGAGGCAGCGTAGGTGGATTGAATTATTGAATGATTACGATTTTGAGATTCGTTACCACCCGGGGAAGGCAAATGTGGTAGCCGATGCCTTGAGCAGGAAGGATAGAGAACCCATTCGAGTAAAATCTATGAATATAATGATTCATAATAACATTACTACTCAAATAAAGGAGGCGCAACAAGGAGTTTTAAAAGAGGGAAATTTAAAGGATGAAATACCCAAAGGATCGGAGAAACATCTTAATATTCGGGAAGACGGAACCCGGTATAGGGCTGAAAGGATTTGGGTACCAAAATTTGGAGATATGAGAGAAATGGTACTTAGAGAAGCTCATAAAACCAGATACTCAATACATCCTGGAACGGGGAAGATGTACAAGGATCTCAAGAAACATTTTTGGTGGCCGGGTATGAAAGCCGATGTTGCTAAATACGTAGGAGAATGTTTGACGTGTTCTAAGGTCAAAGCTGAGCATCAGAAACCATCAGGTTTACTTCAACAACCCGAAATCCCGGAATGGAAATGGGAAAACATTACCATGGATTTCATCACTAAATTGCCAAGGACTGCAAGTGGTTTTGATACTATTTGGGTAATAGTTGATCGTCTCACCAAATCAGCACACTTCCTACCAATAAGAGAAGATGACAAGATGGAGAAGTTAGCACGACTGTATTTGAAGGAAGTCGTCTCCAGACATGGAATACCAATCTCTATTATCTCTGATAGGGATGGCAGATTTATTTCAAGATTCTGGCAGACATTACAGCAAGCATTAGGAACTCGTCTAGACATGAGTACTGCCTATCATCCACAAACTGATGGGCAGAGCGAAAGGACGATACAAACGCTTGAAGACATGCTACGAGCATGTGTTATTGATTTCGGAAACAGTTGGGATCGACATCTACCGTTAGCAGAATTTTCCTACAACAACAGCTACCATTCAAGCATTGAGATGGCGCCGTTTGAAGCACTTTATGGTAGAAAGTGCAGGTCTCCGATTTGTTGGAGTGAGGTGGGGGATAGACAGATTACGGGTCCGGAGATTATACAAGAAACTACCGAGAAGATCATCCAAATTCAACAACGGTTGAAAACCGCCCAAAGTCGACAAAAGAGCTACGCTGACATTAAAAGAAAAGATATAGAATTTGAAATTGGAGAGATGGTCATGCTTAAAGTTTCACCTTGGAAAGGCGTTGTTCGATTTGGTAAACGAGGGAAATTAAATCCAAGGTATATTGGACCATTCAAGATTATTGATCGTGTCGGACCAGTAGCTTACCGACTTGAGTTACCTCAACAACTCGCGGCTGTACATAACACTTTCCACGTCTCGAATTTGAAGAAATGTTTTGCTAAAGAAGATCTCACTATTCCGTTAGATGAAATCCAAATCAACGAAAAACTCCAATTCATCGAAGAACCCGTCGAAATAATGGATCGTGAGGTTAAAAGACTTAAGCAAAACAAGATACCAATTGTTAAGGTTCGATGGAATGCTCGTAGAGGACCCGAGTTCACCTGGGAGCGTGAAGATCAGATGAAGATGAAATACCCGCATCTATTTCCAGAAGATTCGTCAACACCTTCAACAGCTTAAAATTTCGGGACGAAATTTATTTAACGGGTAGGTACTGTAGTGACCCGAACTTTTCCATGTTTATATATATTAATTGAGATTGATGTTTACATGATTAAATGTTTCCAACATGTTAAGCAATCAAACTTGTTAAGACTTGATTAATTGAAATAGATTTCATATAGACAATTGACCACCCAAGTTGACCGGTGATTCACGAACGTTAAAACTTGTAAAAAAAAAACTATATGATGACATATATATGGTTATATATATAGTTAACATGATATTATGATAAGTAAACATATCATTAATTATATTAACAATGAACTACATATGTAAAAACAAGACTACTAACTTAATGATTTTGAAACGAGACATATATGTAACGTTTATCGTTGTAACGACATTTAATGTATATATATCATATTAAGAGATATTCGTACATCATAATATCATGATAATATAATAATTTAAAATCTCTTTTGTTATTATAAACATTGGGTTAACAACATTTAACAAGATCGTTAACCTAAAGGTTTCAAAACAACACTTACATGTAACGACTAACGATGACTTAACGACTCAGTTAAAATGTATATACATGTAGTGTTTTAATATGTATTTATACACTTTTGAAAGACTTCAATACACTTATCAAAATACTTCTACTTAACAAAAATGCTTACAATTACATTCTCGTTCAGTTTCATCAACAATTCTACTCGTATGCACCCGTATTCGTACTCGTACAATACACAGCTTTTAGATGTATGTACTATTGGTATATACACTCCAATGATCAGCTCTTAGCAGCCCATGTGAGTCACCTAACACATGTGGGAACCATCATTTGGCAACTAGCATGAAATATCTCATAAGATTACAAAAATATGAGTAATCATTCATGACTTATTTACATGAAAACAAAATTACATATCCTTTATATCTAATCCATACACCAACGACCAAAAACACCTACAAACACTTTCATTCTTCAATTTTCTTCATCTAATTGAACTCTCTCAAGTTCTATCTTCAAGTTCTAAGTGTTCTTCATAAATTCCAAAAGTTCTAGTTTCATAAAATCAAGAATACTTTCAAGTTTGCTAGCTCACTTCCAATCTTGTAAGGTGATCATCCAACCTCAAGAAATCTTTGTTTCTTACAGTAGGTTATCATTCTAATACAAGGTAATAATCATATTCAAACTTTGGTTCAATTTCTATAACTATAACAATCTTATTTCAAGTGATGATCTTACTTGAACTTGTTTTCGTGTCATGATTTTGCTTCAAGAACTTTGAGCCATCCAAGGATCCATTGAAGCTAGATCCATTTTTCTCTTTTCCAGTAGGTTCATCCAAGGAACTTAAGGTAGTAATGATGTTCATAACATCATTCGATTCATACATATAAAGCTATCTTATTCGAAGGTTTAAACTTGTAATCACTAGAACATAGTTTAGTTAATTCTAAACTATTTCGCAAACAAAAGTTAATCCTTCTAACTTGACTTTTAAAATCAACTAAACACATGTTCTATATCTATATGATATGCTAACTTAATGATTTAAAACCTGGAAACACGAAAAACACCGTAAAACCGGATTTACGCCGTCTTAGTAACACCGCGGGCTGTTTTGGGTTAGTTAATTAAAAACTATGATAAACTTTGATTTAAAAGTTGTTATTCTGAGAAAATGATTTTTATTATGAACATGAAACTATATCCAAAAATTATGGTTAAACTCAAAGTGGAAGTATGTTTTCTAAAATGGTCATCTAGACGTCGTTCTTTCGACTGAAATGACTACCTTTACAAAAACGACTTGTAACTTATTTTTCCGACTAGAAACCTATACTTTTTTTGTTTAGATTCATAAAATAGAGTTCAATATGAAACCATAGCAATTTGATTCACTCAAAACGGATTTAAAATGAAGAAGTTATGGGTAAAACAAGATTGGATAATTTTTCTCATTTTAGCTACGTGAAAATTGGTAACAAATCTATTCCAACCATAACTTAATCAACTTGTATTATATATTATGTAATCTTGAGATACCATAGACACGTATACAATGTTTCGACCTATCATGTCGACACATCTATATATATTTCGGAACAACCATAGACACTCTATATGTGAATGTTGGAGTTAGCTATACAGGGTTGAGGTTGATTCCAAAATATATATAGTTTGAGTTGTGATCAATACTGAGATACGTATACACTGGGTCGTGGATTGATTCAAGATAATATTTATCGATTTATTTCTGTACATCTAACTGTGGACAACTAGTTGTAGGTTACTAACGAGGACAGCTGACTTAATAAACTTAAAACATCAAAATATATTAAAAGTGTTGTAAATATATTTTGAACATACTTTGATATATATGTATATATTGTTATAGGTTCGTGAATCAACCAGTGGCCAAGTCTTACTTCCCGACGAAGTAAAAATCTGTGAAAGTGAGTTATAGTCCCACTTTTAAAATCTAATATTTTTGGGATGAGAATACATGCAGGTTTTATAAATGATTTACAAAATAGACACAAGTACGTGAAACTACATTCTATGGTTGAATTATCGAAATCGAATATGCCCCTTTTTATTAAGTCTGGTAATCTAAGAATTAGGGAACAGACACCCTAATTGACGCGAATCCTAAAGATAGATCTATTGGGCCTAACAAACCCCATCCAAAGTACCGGATGCTTTAGTACTTCGAAATTTATATCATATCCGAAGGGTGTCCCGGAATGATGGGGATATTCTTATATATGCATCTTGTTATTGTCGGTTACCAGGTGTTCACCATATGAATGATTTTTATCTCTATGTATGGGATGTGTATTGAAATATGAAATCTTGTGGTCTATTGTTACGATTTGATATATATAGGTTAAACCTATAACTCACCAACATTTTTGTTGACGTTTTAAGCATGTTTATTCTCAGGTGATTATTAAGAGCTTCCGCTGTCGCATACTTAAATAAGGACAAGATTTGGAGTCCATGCTTGTATGATATTGTGTAAAAACTGCATTCAAGAAACTTATTTTGTTGTAACATATTTGTATTGTAAACCATTATGTAATGGTCGTGTGTAAACAGGATATATTAGATTATCATTATTTGATAATCTACGTAAAGCTTTTTAAACCTTTATTGATGAAATAAAGGTTATGGTTTGTTTAAAAATGAATGCAGTCTTTGAAAAACGTCTCATATAGAGGTCAAAACCTCGCAACGAAATCAATTAATATGGAACGTTTTTAATCAATAAGAACGGGACATTTCAGTGAAATGTCCCGTTCTTATTGATTAAAAACGTTCCATATTAATTGATTTCGTTGCGAGGTTTTGACCTCTATATGAGACGTTTTTCAAAGATTGCATTCATTTTAAAACAAACCATAACCTTTATTTCATCAATAAAGGTTTAAAAAGCTTTACGTAGATTATCAAATAATGATAATCTATAATATCCTGTTTACACACGACCATTACATAATGGTTTACAATACAAATATGTTACAACGAAAAAAAGTTTCTTGAATGCAGTTTTTACACAATATCATACAAGCATGGACTTCAAATCTCGTCCTTATTTAAGTATGCGATAGCGGAAGCTCTTAATAATCACCTGAGAATAAACATGCTTAAAATGTCAACAAAAAATGTTGGTGAGTTATAGGTTTAACCTATATATTATCAAATCATAATAATAGACCACAAGATTTCATATTTCAATACACATCCCATACATAGAGATAAAAATCATTCATATGGTGAACACCTGGTAACCGACATTAACAAGATGCATATTTAAGAATATCCCCATCATTCCGGGACACCCTTCGGATATGATATAAATTTCGAAGTACTAAAGCATCCGGTACTTTGGATGGGGTTTGTTAGGCCCAATAGATCTATCTTTAGGATTCGCGTCAATTAGGGTGTCTGTTCCCTAATTCTTAGATTACCAGACTTAATAAAAAGGGGCATATTCGATTTCGATAATTCAACCATAGAATGTAGTTTCACGTACTTGTGTCTATTTTGTAAATCATTTATAAAACCTGCATGTATTCTCATCCCAAAAATATTAGATTTTAAAAGTGGGACTATAACTCACTTTCACAGATTTTTACTTCGTCGGGAAGTAAGACTTGGCCACTGGTTGATTCACGAACCTATAACAATATATACATATATATCAAAGTATGTTCAAAATATATTTACAACACTTTTAATATATTTTGATGTTTTAAGTTTATTAAGTCAGCTGTCCTCGTTAGTAACCTACAACTAGTTGTCCACAGTTAGATGTACAGAAATAAATCGATAAATATTATCTTGAATCAATCCACGACCCAGTGTATACGTATCTCAGTATTGATCACAACTCAAACTATATATATTTTGGAATCAACCTCAACCCTGTATAGCTAACTCCAACATTCACATATAGAGTGTCTATGGTTGTTCCGAAATATATATAGATGTGTCGACATGATAGGTCGAAACATTGTATACGTGTCTATGGTATCTCAAGATTACATAATATACAACACAAGTTGATTAAGTTATGGTTGGAATAGATTTGTTACCAATTTTCACGTAGCTAAAATGAGAAAAATTATCCAATCTTGTTTTACCCATAACTTCTTCATTTTAAATCCGTTTTGAGTGAATCAAATTGATATGGTTTCATATTGAACTCTATTTTATGAATCTAAACAGAAAAGTATAGGTTTGTAGTCGGAAAAATAAGTTACAAGTCA